>NW_024055732.1:871129-959242 GCF_902713615.1 Scyliorhinus canicula
ACCCCCTGCCATACTACTGTTGACTATTGCTAGGACACCCAGGTTCCGTGTACGTCAACATTTCCAAATCGACCACAATTTTATTAACACTGTCGTTCTGTTCATCCTCGAAAGATCACTTCACACTTATCCATGTTATACTGAATATGTGTCTCTATACTACACATGTGTCCATATGATGTGCAGTGCAGACTAATAATAATAATAAAAGCATAATCCTGCAAAGGGCGGCAGAACGGCGACTCTGATTGTCTGTTGCGGGAGTGAATTGTGGAAAGCTGCTGTCGGGTGAGTTTCTCGAACTGATATATTTCAAGCAGTGCCTAAACCCGAGACAGCACACAGGTAGTGCCTCCCACCGATCCTCCTCCTCTAACCAAAAAAGACTGTGTGGTGAGTTGGTGAGGTAAGCTTTTCTTTACTTTTCAAAGCTTCATTCTTCCACCATGTCTAACCTGCGGGGAGTGTGAAAATCAGATCAGCGTTTTTAATTCCGTCTGTGAATGTCAAGTGGATAAGTGGAAGGGATCGCACAGAGGACAGTGCATTGTTCCTCCTGCAGGGTGTTCGATGTGAGGGACACCGTCAGTGGCCATGCTACGTTTACCTGGGGGAAGTGCACCCATCTCCAGCTCCTCAAAGACCTTGTTAGGGAACTGGGGCTGGATGAACTGAGAATCGTTCGGGCAGAGTCGATTATTCATAGAAGCTACAGAGATGTAGTTACTCCTAAGAATGAAGGCAGCTGTGTGACGTTTAAAAGGAGGGGGATGAAGCAGTCAATAACAGGCATATCGTTTTGGATACTGTTGGCAAAACGACCTACCAGAGGTAAGCCACGGTGACCATGTCTCTGGCAGTTACTCTGTCCCTGTGGCACAGAAGGGAAGGGGGAGAGCATTGGTTATTGGAGACTCTATAGTTAGATTTACAGATAGACAATTCTGTGGCAACGATAGAGGCTCGCCGTTGGTGTGTTGCCTCCCGGGTTTGTGTGTTGCCTCCTGGCTGCCCAGTCCATGACGTCTCTGATCGTGTTTTCAGGGTTCTTAACGGGGAGGGGGAGGCAGCCACAAGTCGTGGTACACATCGGTACCAGCGATATAGATAGGAAAAGGGATGCTGATGCAAAACAGGAATTCAGGGAGCTAGGGTTTAAGCTGAGAGCCACGACAGACCGTGTTGCCATCTCTAGTTTGCTGCCAGTGCCATGTTTTAGCGAGGTGAGGAACAGTGGAGAGTGCAGTTAATCACGTGACAAAAGGTATGGTGTAGGACGGAGGGTTTCAGTTACTTGGATAATTGGAGCACATTCTGGGAAAGGTGGGACGTGTACAAACAGGGCGGGTTACACCTGAACCAGAGGGGCACCTATATCATGCGAGGGAAACGTGCTATAGCTCTTCCGGGGTGGTTTAAACTAATTTGTCAGAGTGATGGAAAACTGATTTGTAGTCCAGGAGAAAGCCTTGCTGGAGTTCAGGAAGTTGAGGGTGGTGCATTACTGAGGGAGGTACCAAGGTCACATGTGTGGACCTGCAGGCATGAAGGTGGTTTGAACTGTGTCTACTTCAATGCGGGGAGCATTAGGAATAAGGTTGATGAGCTTGACGAATGGATTGGTACCTGGGACTACGATGTTCTGGCCATTCCAGAGACATGGATAGAACAGGGGCAGGAGTGGTTGTTGGACGATCCGGGGTATAGATGTTTCAGTAAGATTAGGGAAGGTGGTAAAAGTGGTGGAGGAGTAGCATTGTTAATCAAGGACAGTATAATGGCTGCAGAAAGGCTGTTTGAGGAGTATCTGTCTGCTGAGGGAATGTGGGCTGATGTTAGAAATAGGAAAGGAGCGGTCACTTTGTTTGGAGTTTTCTATAGGCCCTCAAACAGTAACAGCGATGTGGAGGAAAAGATTGCAATGCAGATTTTGGATAGGTGCGGTAGAAACAGGGTAGTTGTGACTTTAACTTTCCAAATATTGATTGGAACCACTAAAATTCGAATATTTTGCAGGGGGCTGTTTTTATCCAGTGTGTGCAGGTGGATTTCTTCACACAATGTGTGTGTCGACCGACAAGAGGCTGGGCCTCATTGGATTTGGTACTGGGTAATGAACCGGGCCAAGTGTTAGATTTGGCTGTGGAAGTGCACTTTGGAGATAGTGTCAACAACTCGGTGCCTTTCACTATTGCAATGCAGAGGGACAGGAACATACGGCAGGGCAAGGTTTACAACAGGAAGAAGGGTAATTACGATACGATTAGGCAAGATTTGAGGAGGATATGTTGGAAACAGGAACTGTGAGGGATAGGCACAATTAAGATCTGGCGTTTGTTCAAGGAGCAAATACTGCGTGTCCTTGATATGTATGTCCCTGTCAGGCAGGGAGGAAGTGGTCGAGTGAGGTAATCAAGGTTGACAAAAGAGATTAAATGTCTGGTCAAGAGGGAGAAGAGGGCTTCTGTAAGTGTGAGAAAAAACGTTCAGTTAGGGCACTTGAGGGATACAAGATAGCTGCGAAGGAGCTGTTACTTAGGAGAGGTAGGAGGGGGCATGAGGAGTCCTCGGCGGGTAGGATCAAGGAAACACCAAGGCTTTTTACACTTATACGAGGAATAAAAGAATGACCAAGTTGACGTTAGGGCCGGTAAAGGGCAGTACTGGGAACGTGTGCATGGAGTCTGAAGATATAGGAGAGGCCCGAAATGAATACTTTTCTTCAGAGTGAACAAAGGAGAGAGATCGTGTTGTTCAGGAGGATAGTGCGATGCAGGCTGGTGGACTGTAGGAGGTAGACAGTCGGACGGAAGAAGTGTTAGAAATTTTGAGAAGCCTCAGGTTAGATAGGTCCCCTGCGCCTATCCTCGGATTCTTTGGGAGGTGAGGGATGATATTGCAGAGCCGTTGGCTTTGATGTTTATGTCTTCACTGTCTACAGGAATAGTGCTAGAAGACTGGAGAGAGGTGAATGTTGTCCCCTTGTTCAAGAAAAGGGAATAGGTATAACCCTGGGAATTATATGCCGGTTAGTCTCACAGAAGTAAATTATTGGAAAGGGTCCTGAGGGATATGATTTATGGATCATTTGGAAATATACAGCTTAATCCAGCATAGGCAGCACGAATTTGTGAGGGGTAAGTCTTGCCTTAAGTGCGATTGTATTATTTGTGGAGCTAACTAAGTACATAGATGAAGGTAGAGCAGTTGACGTCGGATACATGGATTTTAGTAAGTCGTTTGATAAGATGCCCCATGGTCGGCTGATACCGAAAGCAAGGAGGTTTGGCATAGAGGGAAATTTGCTTGAATGGATCAGTAACTGGATTTCACATAGAAGACAGAGGGTGGTGGTAGATGGCAACATTTCATCCTGGAGCCCAGTCACCAGCGGTGTACCACAGCGTCAATGCTGGGTCCTCTGCTATTTCTGTTTTTTAGCAATAACTTAGATGATGGAGCTGAAGGTTGCGTTAGTAAATTTGCTGATGACACCCAGATTGGAGGAGTAGTGGATAATGTGGAGTGCTGTTGTAGGCTGCAAAGAGAAATTGATTTGACGCAGAGCTTGGCTGAAAAGTAGCAGATGGAGTTTAACCCTGATTATGTGTGAGGTGATTCATTTTGGAAGGACAAATTTGAATGCGATTACAGGGCTAACAGCAGGTTTCTGAAGAATGTGGAGGCGCAGAGAGATCTCGGAGTTGATGTCGATAGATATCCGAAAGTTGCCATCCAAGTGGATAATGCCGTGAAGAAAGCCATGTGCTCGCATTTCTTAACAGGGGCTTTGAGTTTAAGAGCCGTGAGGTTATACTGCAGGACCTTGGTTAGACCACATTTGGAGTATTGTGTGCAGTTCTGGTCACCTAATTATAGGAAGGATGTTGAAGCATTGGAAAGGTTGCAAAGGAGATTTACCAGGATGCTGTCTGGTTTGCAGGATAGGTCTTATGAGGAAATGTTGAGGGAGCGTTTCCCATTGGAGCGAAGGAGGATGAGAGGTGACTTATTTGAGGTGTATAAGATGATGAGAGGAATGGATAGAGTGGACGTTCAGCGATGTTTTCCTCGGGTGGATGGAGCTGTTACAAGGCGGCATAACTGTAATAATAATGGTGCAAGATATAGGAAGGGTATCAGAGGTAGGTTCTTTACTCAGAGAGTGGTTCGGTCGTGGAACGCAGTCCCAGCAATGGTAGTGGAGTCGGACACTTTAGGAACTTTCAAAGTGGTTATTGCATAGGCATATGGAGTGCACTAGAATGATTGGGAGAAGGTTGATTTAATCTTATTTTCAGACTAGTTCGGTCCAACCATCGTGGACCGAAGGGCCTGTACTGTACTATACAGTTCTATGTTCTACGTTCTATACTACTGTTTGTTATTGTCACATTTAGGGTTATTTTAGCACTGCAATGGAGTTATCGTGAAAATGTCCTAGACGCCACTTTCCGGAGCCCCTTGGTGTCCAAACGTTAGAAAGGTTACAGCGACAGCGCGGGGGAAAATATCTAGATAGGTTGCTCTTTCAGAGGGTCGGTGGACATTTGATTGGCCAAGTGGTCTCCCTTCGCACTTCAGGGGTTTTTCCACCCTCAACCTGTGGAATCACCGTAAACGTCTGAGTACCCTTCCCACTAGTCATTTTCGCCCAAGTGCTGTGCCACCTACAAATGTAATGTTACACTCGGGTTCATTATTCTAATAATTGCTGTATATTCGTGAATAACTGGGTCCCAAGCAATAATCCCGGAGTTACCCCACCATTCCCTACCTGCTACTGCGGAACAGGCGCCACTTTTGTTCGTATTTGTTTGTTGTCTACTTGTCAACTTGATAGGTCTGTTTCTTTTATCGCACAATAATAATTGTGTTGCACATTGAATGAACCTGGGAATTGACTGGTTGTTCGATGATTCCCAGATAAAGCACATAACCGGCCGCATAGTTAGCTGTGAAAAGCGGGGAAACATATGCTGTAATCAGTGAAGTTCGTTAACTACAGGAAGTTAGTGCATTCCTTCCATCAGCAATAGTCCGGGTCTTTGTGTGAATTTGTCTTAGATAGTGTTTGTGCGCGTGACTATGGATGCATGAGTGCATGTGTGAGATTATTTGCAAAAGTGTGGTCGTGTGCATGTGTGTATGTGTGCGCATGGATGCAGAACTGCATTTGTGTCTGTACGTTTGTGTTTGCATTAGGGCGAGTATATGTCCGTTTGTTTGACTGGTGTTCAATCTCGACAATGTAATGGTAGAATTACACTGAATCTAACCGAATAAGAATAAGGTGTTTCCTGTCAGCGTGTGTTGATGACACTGAGTAGAACGAATGGAACGTGCTGTCATGATCATGTAATAGGAAAATACTACACGGACTGTGATATTCCAATACTGTTATACCCGGTGTAACGTGCGAGACGCAATTCAGCCTCAATGATCGATCATTGGATTAACGAATGCTGCTCAGCACATCGTGTCTAATTGGCCCGCTGTGTCTTTTCTTGTCTTTGAAAAACATTACTCGTTATTTTATATCTCAGTTGTAATAATGTCTTTCTGCACAATTATTCCTCTGTGTACATATCCAATAGCCTTCTGAAAAGTCCTATGGGTTCGGTTTTATCACTTTTGTACACATCCTGATTTTTTCCAATTGATTTTCAAACAACTCCTTTATCTTTTTTTCTTATTTTTTAAATAAATTTTGGGTGCCCAATTCATTGTTTTAAATTAAGGGGCAATTTAGCGTGGCCAATCCACCCACCCTGCATATCTTTTGGTTGTGGTATCGAAACCCACGCAAACACGGGAAGAATATTCAAACTCAACATGGAGAGTGTCCCAGAGCCAGGATCAAATCGAGTCTGCACCGACACTTGGAAAGAGCACCGTACCGAAGCCCACACCTTCACTCCATCCCCACACTTCCCCCTACTCCTAAACCGCATCTATCCTTTTTTGGACAATAAGAGATATTTATCATGGCCAATCCACATATCCTGCATATCTTTGGACTGTGGAAGGAAACCGGACCGCCCGGTTGTAACCCCCGCAAACACGGGGAGAACGTGCAGACTCTGCACAGTGTCCCAAGCCGGCAATCGAACTTGGACCCTGGAGCTGTGAAGCAGCTGTGCTAACCAATATGCTACCGTGCTGCCCAATAATTACGTTCAATCAAAAAGTACGTTCAAGCGTACAGAGGTCTGTAGATATCTGCATGACGAAGGAATGGGGAGAATGGTGTAAAATTGGATTGCAGAATCGGTTGTAGGTTTAGCTTACTCTTGTTCCTCACTCCTAAATTTCTAATGCCAATATACATACCAATGGAGTGCTCAGAGAAAATACTGAAATTAAGATCGACAAAGACGTTTGCAAATGAGTCTTCAGCTAGTTTTTCGATTACGTAGCCTAAATCGTTGTTTCTAAATTTAATTGGCTGTAAACAAATCTGTCTATTCCCGAGTTGGTAGAAGGTTCTAAATAACGAGGAATTCGTGGTATTCTGTACATGAGGGGAGGCGCATCATGGGAAGGAGAAGGGGTGAGGAATGGTGTATTGTAAATGAAATTTCTTCAATTTTCCAGAACTGTTTATACCGCAGCTACACTGATGTTCGCCCTCTCAACTGCTGGTGAGTCGACCTTCATCCAATGTCTTTCATGCTGGAAATGGGGAACATGATCGAATCCCTTTTAGAATGCGGGGGACTAGGATTTAGACAGATTGATAAATGCAGAGTGATACATAACGAGATATGTGGATTGGTTGATAGATAGATGAATGGATGTATAGACGGACGGACGGACAGACGGACGGACATACGGACGGTCGGACGGATAGACGGACAGATGGAAAGGATGGATAGATGGACGGATAGATGGATGGATAGATGGATGGATAGATGGATAGATGGACGGATAGATGGTTAGATGTATGGATATATGGATAGACAGATAGATGGATGGATGGATGGATGGGTAAATGGATAGATGGATGGATAGACGGATAGATGGATGGATAGATAGATGGATAGATAGATAGATAGATAGCTGGATGACTATAAAGGAGAGAATTGGAAGACTCCCAAAATTGTGAAACAATGGTCAATGGCACGGACAGAATTGATCCTCCCATTCAGTGCACATATTTCCCTTAGTCTTGCATGATTTAAAAGCTTCAGAAACTAATGTTGTACTCTCTCTCTGTCTCTAGATTTCTCTCTCTTCCTCTCCCGTACACCGATCCCTTTTTCTGGACCAAGAACAATTTGTTAGTAGAATAGGCACAAACATACGAAAATATAGATGAAGGAAAACACTGAATACACGAACAGTTGTGGAAGATTCATCAAATTCTACGGATGAGCCTCGCGTGCTCGGGGTCCCATGGGAGGCAGTCGCCAACCGAGTTTTATAAACGGCGGTTTAGAGTATACGCATCCGCACGCACTCAAACAAAAAACACACACCAATCTACACACATACGGGCACGCACAATGCCAGGCTACATTGATACAAATATATGAACATACACTCAGACGTACACGCATAGACCTGCACGCATACATCAATACATGTACACATGCACAGACACATACACACATGTGCAGACACAGTCCATCAACAGTTACACGCGACTGCGTGCCATCTGCAACACTGAAATAATCAAGTTCACTGAGCCGGTGCAATCAGTTACGTTGTCGATTGAAATCTACTCTAACGCTTCATTATCTAACCTGATCAGATACATCTCTATCCACTACGTCTTTCCTGCATGTCATTTTAGATTGACTTTGATTGTATCTGTTCCATTGCCCACAGACCATCAACATCTGTGTAAAATGGACATAGAGAGGGGGGTAACTGATAGATGAAATTAACATCTTCCATCTGTTTTCTTTTTCCAATAATAAATTGTGCTCAGGTCAAATTAAAACTATGTAATTCAGGAATGAGGTAACTCAATTTGGTAATAAGCAGGCATTAGACAGATTGTGGGTGCATACATTCGCTGTTTACGGCGCCAGGGAGCAGTGTTCAATTCCGGCCTTGGGAGACCGTGTGGCGTTTACACTCTCCCACCGTTTCTGACTGGCCTTCATCCTGGTTCTTGGGTTTCTTCCCAGAGTCGAAAGATGTACAGGATAGGATTGACCATGATAGATTGCCCCTCAGTGTCCATAGTATTAGAGGTGAGGAGGGGTTGTGCGGTTACGGGAAAAGGTCCAGAGAGTGTGGAACTAGTTGTTTATCTAACGAGATGAAGCTAATGTTAATGAGGCAGAAAAGTCTATGAAGATAATGTTGTTAAGGCTGAGGTTCTTTCCACTTGGAGGAGGGTCCCGTACCAGATGGCAAAATGCCAGTCAAAGAGGTCGCCCATATAAGACAGAGATGAAGACGAATTGCTTCTCTCAAAAGGGAAGTGAATCTGTAACATTCTAAACGGCAGAGGGCGGTAGAGTCTGTGTGTTACGTTCTTCAAGTATCAGAACAACAGATATTAATTTGTAATTGAATCACGGGTTATCGTGGTGAGATAGTAAAGTGACTTAGATAATTATCATATCAGGCCATTTATAATTTAATTTCATGCCGGAATACATTTGATGGAGCGAATAGGTTACTCTGCCCCGATCTATTATGTTTCTATGAAAAGCACACTGACTTCCAAATGCGTTTGAGAAGATGACCCCCACAGACTCTACATCAAACATAAAACGTCATGTATCAAAAGGGATGATCCCAACAATGTTACAAAAATGGTTCAGTGACAGGGAATGATGTGCATGGTTCATTCATACTTCTTTCGAACATGGAATATGTTTCTAGTTGAGCTACTATTGTTCACTTTTAGTTCCTTTCCACTTTATTTATCTATTAATGGCCTAGTCATTTGTGTATATGGGACAGCACAAACGTCTTCGATATGGAATTTGAAATCATCTTGTGGAAGATTGTTAATCATTTCGTAAAGACCTTTCCAGGCTCGTGGAATGGGCAGACTCGAGGAAGTTGACATGTAATGCAGTGAAGTAAAATGTCTTTCATTTTGTATTTCAGCATGGGAAAGGACAATAGGAAATAAAGGGTACCACCATAAATCATGTATAAGTGCAGAGGTACCTGGGAGTGCATGCATTAAAACCATTGAAAGTGGCACGGCAGGTTGAGAGAGATGGTAATGAATAACACAACATCCTCTTGTGCTTTATAAAATGTGGAATTGAGTACAGAATAAACAACGTCATTTCCAGCACAGAGGTTAGGCCCTTAGCTGCTGTTCCGTCTCTGATCCTGAGTGCCATATTTTAGGAAGGATGTGAACACATTGAGTATAAAGACATTCATGAAAAGTTTGAGGAATTTGGAACTCCACTGACGTAGATCGATTTGAAAGGTCGCAGAAAATATGATTTGGAGGAGATTGTTTAGAGGTACACAAAATTATGAGGTCACTGAAAAAAGTACAAAGAAACAAACTGTTGCCATGGTGGAATGATCGTGAAGAAGTGGGTACTGATTTAAGGCAGTTGGCGACAGAAACTATGGTGACCTGAGGAAAAACGTTCACGAAGTTGAAGTCCGATCAGGAATGACGTATGCTCAAGTCCAGTGATTGCTGATGGGATCGAATATTCAAGACGGAATTGTATAATTACCTGAACGTGTCCCAAAGTGCAAGGTGCCCAGTACTCAACATCCAACAGAGCTTTCCATACCGCAGCCCCAGCGGCCCATATTTCCCGCCTACACACACTCTGCACTATCCAGCCACTTCATCCTACTCGGACAAAGCTCGCATTGCAACGACCGATACTATCTCTCCTGAACGTTTGTGGACCCTGAATTCCCTCTGTCTCCTTCACAACCCTGAAAACGTTCACCTGATTTCAGCCCCTCAAGAAAGAAAGTTTCACCACAGCGGGCAATTTCGTAACCAACAACCAATAAAATCCACCCATCATCAATGCTCCAGCACAAATTGATAATCGTTCAAAAATACTTAAATAGTTAATTAGTTAAAAATAAAGCTTAATATCTTTTTTTAAAAAGACGTTAACTCATCGAGCATGGTGAAGGTAAAGGGAGCTTTTGAAGCTGGTGATATGAAGAAGTTTGGAGACCACGACAGTCTTTTTACTTGCTAATATTACTCGTAGGTACATGGGAGGATGGCTTTCCGCTCGCTCTGGGGCAACATGCTTCTGTTGAAAAGGATGAAGAAACGATAATGCACTTCCTTTAACACACCTGTGGCTACTCCGTGGTCTAATCGCTGATAGGAGTACCGGCCCCACTGGTCCCTTTAGATAAATGCTTGCTTTGACATTCTTACTCTGCCGAAACTGTCAGCATCGGTTTTCATATTTAATGAAGGAAGATATTTTTAAGTGCACTACTCTGTTTGTGGTGAATGCATTTGGGATGGTTTGAATTCCTTTATGTGTAAAAGCAACTCTGTTAGCCACATTGCTGCAAGGATGTAAATGCACTGGAGGGGATGTAGAGGTGATTCAACAGGATGTTGCCTGGAATGTGACATTTATGTTATTAAAAGTAATTGGACAGGCTTTACTTGTTTTCGCTGTAGCAGGGAAGCCTGAGGGACGACTTGATCGAGAAAATGAGGGGAGTGGCCAGGAACAGCTGTTCCTTTTATTTTAACATGGGACACATTTTCAGGAGTAGGTGGGAAAGTTTTGGGGGGATTTGAGGAATAAACATTTATACTCAGAGAGTGTTGAAGGTCTGCAATGCATTGCCTGTAAGGAAAGAAAAAGGCGGGCTGCTTAACATTCTTTGAAAGGCACCTGCATGTGTACTTCGTACGAAATGACACTCCAGTGTATGTGCGAAGTGCGGCAGAATGCTATGATGTAAGCAGCTCTGGTATTTTTAATGTATCGGTGTACATTCGACGGGACAAAGTGTTTATTTCGCACTGTATTACCTAGTGCTTCTGAAGTTGACTAAGCTTTCTCACATTGACACACTCTTTTTTGCAGCCAACGCAGCATTGTTGTTCCCTGTGCTCTCTCTCATGGCAATTGGTGGAATCTTCCTCTTCATTACAAACATCCAGGTATGGCACGGTCTGTAAGTGAAATTGACCGAGGGAGCGCTGTACTCTCCGACGGCGCCTCCGTAGTAATTGCTAAGAAATAAAAACAATTTAAAAGGCAACGACCCACTCTGTCAGGAAATAGCAAGCAATATAATACTAAACAGTAAAGAATTCGACAAGAGTCTCCATGAAACCTGATCTATCTGAGACGAGCACACTCAGTGCCAGGATTGAATGTGCACACACATTGGAAGGGTACTAGACAGCAAATACACAGTGTCCAGCTTTCGCCTGAAACTTTAAACAGTGTCTTCATTTCCCACTGAGCGGTACATGAAAGTTAATCGCTGCTATTTTGTAAAAAGTGCTCTGCAGGGCAAAGATGTTCAGTTTACCCTTCAATCAGCATCAGACAATAGTTAATTTGATGCTTGATCAAGTCATTTGTCGGGGTTTTCTGAGCAATAATTAACTACACTATGTTCAACATGCCTGTAGTGAGTATATTTCAAATTCTCCTCCTCTGCACGTGAACCTGAAACGATTAATAAAGCTCTGGCTGGAAATGTCATTGTAATATGGGGCATAATCTGTGTGATACACACGGTTTATCTAAATTGTGTAGAAAATCGCGCGTAAGTGCAAAATGATATAATCGAAGCCCAGGAGATGCTCAGACTATCCTGTCATGAAATCCTGTGTTTGCACAGCACAGCTGGTGTATTCACCCTGAAATGGAGCCAATCCTCCTACTGCTCCGTTTCCACTTGGCGTTCAGTGGGGCAACGTGTGTGAGCTGAGGCGAAAGGTAGACCGGCGACATTCGAGTGTGCGGATCTGTGGCTTTGCCGCTCATTGTTTGAAGCTCATTATCAAAAAGATCAGGTCCGTTTATCAGACGACAGGCTGGTCTTTGAGCCTTGGTCATTCCTCCTCATTATGTGCAGGCCACTGGCGCACAAGCTGTGATCAGGCAATATCTGCACTTGGGGCGATTGGATCATAGAGTGGAAAATCGAATTCAATCGCGTTCAATGCATATTGGGCGGTGCATCACAGTAAGGAGTGTTGCTCGTTCTGGTGAGTGTGCTTTACACTCAATTGGCTCTGTTTTATTCCTTAGCTCTAGAGTCGCCAGGTATCCTTATGATACCGCCACGAGGTTCAAGTTCAGATCAATGACTCAATACACCAGTTAATAAGGTTCAATGAAACACATTTATTATTTACACTGTAAATCGATACTCGTGAAACTAATACTAGCGGGCTAAACTATTCCTACCACTATGAGCCAATACATATCTTCGATAAGGGAACCCACTGGATCAGGGAACAATGGCCTCTTGTTCTGTCCTGAGACTGCAGGCCTCCCAGTTTTTACGGGCTAAGGGGTCAGGAGTGTCTATTCTCGTAGCGTGCGTTGGTTGGACACTTACTTGTCGGTGTAGCTTTGGCCAGGACTCCCCTTCTCACGGTCAAGTTCTTAGTGAGCTGCTGCAAAGGTGTTCTGCTGGGAGGGCCGGCAAAGAGAAGGAGCTAAACTTGTGACGTGTCTTTTATAGGTCCCAGGGGCTTCGTGCCCTTTTGGGCAGACCCGAGCTTGCTTTCAATCGATTGGGTCCCATACCAATCGATTGGTATGAATCACCCCAATACTGACGCTGTCCCTCGATCGCGGGGCGGTTATTCCTGGCTTGTTTGTCTCCTTTGTTACAAACACCCATTGGCGCCGGGAAGTCTGTCCTTCTATAGAATGTCCCAAATGTAGCTAATCGTAGTATCCATTGTTCCCGGAGATCGCTTCATTAATATGCAAACTGCCGGTTTCGGGGCTGTCTGCTTTCTTTGCAAGAAGAATACACAGGAAGATTCTGCAGCCTGTTTATCTTTCTTAAAGTGGCCAGTTTTCCCTGCGTGCTTTATAAATCGCCCCCTTGGGTCGGGAAGTGGCCAACTTCGGTGGCTACAGGGGGTACATGGTATGTGTTTCACATCCTCACACACATATTTGCCACTCTATGCAGTTATCGAGCCGTACTGTTAGCTGACCAATTATCAACCTGTCTGAGGCACCCCTTCATGCACTGAGTAACAGTGTTTCTAGCACGCTGTGCGGAAAAAAGAATTGATGTTTCATCATCCCCGTCATTGTTCTGTCAATTAACTTCACTCCATATGCTTGTCTGAGGCACGTCACTTCTGGAGACATCAGTTACTCAGATTGTGCTTAAAACAATGCGTTGCCTCAGAGACAGAGGCGTCACGATTTGTTTCATAAATTTAGAGTACCCAATTCATTTTTCCAATAAAGCGGAAATGTAGTATGGCCAATCCACCTACCCTGCACAACTTTTGGGTTGTGGGGGCCACACCCACGCAAACACGGGGAGAATGCGCAAGCTCCACACGGACAGTGACCCAGAGGCGGGATCAAACCTGGGACCTCGGCGCCGTGAGGCTGCAATGCTAACCACTGCACCACCGTAATGCCCTTGGGCATCACGTTATTAAGTGGATAATAGCTGGTAAGATACGAAGTAGTTTTGAACAAGAGAGGGGTCTGTGTTTCAAGTGAAGAGGTAGTCTAATGTAGCAGCAGATGTTGGCAGAAATGGGAATCATATAGCTGGGAGGAAAATTTGAATGAACTGAACTTGTTCTATTCGTCTACAGGAAGTTAATGGTCGATTTAATCGATAATTTTACAATTATGTGGCGCCCATCAAGATTAAACAGGATGGACTTGCAGCAGCGTAGTGCTAAACAAAAAACAAAGGGATGAATAATTGCAGGGAAGATGAACCATCAATTTCTTCTTTTTGCACAGGGTGGTCGAAACATTGTTACTCTGGACACGAAAGAACGTTCGTAACTGAAAGTACCTCTATTTTTGTTAAATATCTACTTGTCTATTACATGCATATTAATCGAAGTGCAATGGTGCAGGTTCAGGAAGCTCTTCATTCAATCAAGGACACAGGTTCCGCAAAATGGCTTCTCTGGGCGCATGCCAAATATATGATTCTCTCGTCTAATTCGCAGGTTGCGAATTTGTTTGGAAACCGACGCTCTACAATTATCACTCTGTACAATGGAGCACTGGATTTCTCATCTACCGTGTTTCTGCTGGTAAAGGTGAGATGGGAGCTGTTTACGCCAAACTCCAAGAGGGAACGTGCAGTAGAGGGTGACTACAATATAACCGTGTTTTAAAATTGCCAGGACGTAGGGCAGCACGGTGGCTCAGTGGGTTAGTCCTGCTGCCTCAGGGTGCCGAGTTTCCAGGTTTTATCCTGGCTCTGGGTCACTTTGTGGAATTTGCACATTCTTCTCGAGTTTGCGTGGGTTTCTTCCCCACAACCCAAAGATGTGCAAGATAGGCGGATTAGGCACGATAAATTGCCCCTTCATTGGAAAAAATGAAATGGGGATTCTAATTTTTAAAAAAACATTGCCAGCACAGACAGAGTGGGATAAATAGCATCGTTTTGTGCTGTAGTTTCTTCCAAGAGGCAGAAAGCACCCCCTGAAATCAGATTGAGGAAGATAATGCAATAATCTTGTAAAATAGCACAGCGGGCGTCGAACACAGAGAACCACAGAATGCCTGCAGTGCACCAATCGTCCAAAAGAGCATTTATATAGGCCCAGAACTCCTCCATTTCTCCCTACCCCCAGACCTCCACGGAACCTGTACACATTTGGATTGTTGGTGGAAACTTTGACTCCCGGTGGCCGCCCACACGTACATGGGGAAAAAAGGCCGACTCCACACATACCATGTCTGAATACGTTAAATGAACCCGGGTCATTGGCTCTGTAAGGCACCAGTACAAACGACTGAGCAGCTGTGGCTGAAATCGCCATAGCTGAAAGCTTAAAGTCTGACACCCCGCAGAAAGAATCTCTTATGGCCATTCATTCATGCCGTTGGGCATCGGGGGTTCCACTGGAGAGGAGCCTTCGCTTTGAGATACAAACATTACAGGGTTCGCGGAGCACGGGAGCTAAGGTGAGAATTCACTGCCCCGGAGATAGCAGCACAGTGAGAGTTGTTGCCGCTGAGAGAGAGATAGAGAGCGAGACGAAAGAGCCTGCATACCGGGAAGAGTGGGCAACTTGGAAGCAAAGGGGGAGATGGAAAGGACAAAATATAGCTCAGAAAGGAGCATGGGAAGAGAGGAAAAGGTAATCCGGCGTGCAAGAAAGTATTGCAGAGTGAGAGTGAGGGGATCGAAGGTGAGGGATAGCAAAGAGAGACAGATTGTTTGAAAAGAGAAAAGATAGGCAGCGCGAGAGAGATACCCCGGTGTAAGTAACGATGGCAGTGGTGGCATAGAGAATAAAGTAACATCGGATGGAGGAAGACTAATAGAGATTCAAATGTGCAGCGTTGGGGTCAGACGTGATCAGTTAACAGTCACCCCTGTTTAATTTCGCCCTGAATTCCTCTTTTTGTAGGTTTTGCACGAGGTTGGTCTTTCCTTGATGTCCATGTTCTTGTTCATCAGCTCGCTCAGCATCATTCACATCCTACGGACATTCTTTGTACTTCCGAGGACACGCATTCTGTACCCGCTACTGGAGCGATACACCTATGGGTAAGGAGGAGGAGAAGGAGTTTTTGATTGGAGCAAAATCCAGGCATTCATCTGGATCAGATATAGAATAAAATTTACTGAGGACTAAGTTCCAAGTTGCATTCTCCCAAAACAAAAACAGAAAATACAAGGCAATCTAAGCAGGTCTGACAGAATCTGTGGAGGGAAAGGGAGCTAACGGTTTGATGCTGGGTGATTGTTTTTCAAAGCTTTAAAAAAGAGTCTCTTTGACAAAGCATCATCGTGACTCGAAGAACTCTCTTTCCTCTCCACAGATGTCGTCAGGCCTGCTGAGATTGTCCAGTATTTTCTGTTTTTTGTTCCAGATTACAGAATCCGTAGCAATTTTCTGTAATCTCGAGAGATATTTTTGGGATATACCCGTAACAAGACATATCCAGGATCGAGTTACAGATTGGTGACTAATTTGGTGAATTGGAGGGGAGGCGAGACACCTGTATTTAAGATTAATTGCACAGGAAAGATATAAATGCTGAAATCATGCAATTTGTTTCAACATGCTTTGAACCTCGAATGGCAGTTTTCTCGGAGATAATTGCAGGCTGGAATCTAATTGTGGGTTTTTCAGTTTCTCGCTCAGGTCATGCGGTAATGTATTGTATAGTTAGTATACCCTCGGCAATTTATTACAGATAACAATTTAAAGTTTATTGGAGTCATTTTATAAATTAATGCATATAAAATAAATTCCTGGAGTGTGCTGTGGTCTTGAAGAGACATCAGGGTGTGGGCTGGTGAAATACAGAATCATAAGTACCTCAAAGTGTGAAAGGCAGTACTTGATGGAGGTGTTAGAGTGGTTACATTTTGAGGAGTAGATCAATGAGATCAAGTTAGAAACTGGAATCGAATACAGGGTAAGAGCTGATTAATTAAAAAAATAAGAATATCATGTCAATGATCATGCATATTATCGGAAGTTGATTTGTTGAGCGGCTGAAATCCAAACGATCGACATGGATTTACGTATTTTTGAATTGATTACAGGCTGCAATTCAATCACGTTATTCGGGAATTGGTAGGTACTTGTTGGGTGAAAATAAATCGAGTAACAGACACATATAGAAGAGTAATCTTGCGGTTCAGCTTCATGAAATTTCTCACAACCACTTTCATAGTATTTGTAATTTCACCAAGTTGCTCACTCCACTTCTGATTTACAGCTATTACTGGGTTGATTATCATATCATCAATAATGAAGCTAGAAACAAAATATATGTTCATTTTATTCGGAATTTCTGTATTTTCGCCCATTAACATGGATTTCTCGTTCTTTCAACATGAGTTTTAGTTAAACACCTGGAAAAAGCTGGAGTTATTCATTTGTACATGGCGACAACGTTTCCACTCACACTAATATGTTTCTGTTCATACATCAGGTAGTCATAATATGTTGTTTCTCCTGGCAGGATTCATCAGATCTCCCACTCATCTTTGCCCAGTTATTTGCTTATTCGACTGTTTCACTAACTTTTCTACTTAAACACAGATGGTCGGTCATCACTTAACCTTTTTCTTCATTGTATGAACACACTTCATATGAATATTCTGAAATACCTAGTTCGACCATGCGAACAGGTACTCATGAGGGCTAACTGTATTTATAGGGGATTGAGAGCTGCGACGTTTTATTATTGTTTGAGTGGGAATAAGAATGTATGTTAACGTTTACGATATTCACTGTGTTAAGTAGCAATGTAAGCCATTTTAGGGTGTGATGTCCACGATGTTTTACCACTGTTAACAATAAGTTGTATTAATATATCATAACCCTACATCTTTATAAAATGATCCCGGAGCGACGTACCCTTACCTCACAGTCTAACAAAATTGAGGTATGATGCCGAGTTTCTGCCCAGGGGCTGGTTTAGCTCACTGAGCTAAATCGCTGGCTTTTAAAGCAGACCAAGCAGGCCAGCAGCACGGTTCGATTCCCGTACCAGCCTCCCCGGACAGGCGCCGGAATGTGGCGACTAGGGGCTTTTCACAGTAACTTCATTGAAGCCTACTCGTGACAATAAGCGATTTTCATTTCATTTCATTTTCAGTGTGCTAGCGAATGTTCGGGTCGCATCTGGGACCATAATACAGGCCATAGAACATAGAAAATTACAGCGCAGTACAGGCACTTCGGCCCACGATGTTGCACCGTCCTGTGAAACACTTCTAAAGTCCCTCTACACTATTCTCTTATCGTTCATATGCCCATCCAATGACCATTTGAATGCGTTTAGTGTTGGCGAGTCCACTACTGTTGCTGGCAGGGCATTCCATGCCCTTACTACTCTCTGAGTAAAGAACCTACCTCTGACATCTGTCCTATATCTATGTCCCCTCAATTTAAAGCTATGTCCCCTCGTGCTGGACATCACCATCCGAGGAAAAAGGCTCTCGATGTCCACAATGACTAATCCTCTGTTCATCTTGTATGCCTCAATTAAGTCCCCTCTTAACCTTCTTCTCTCTAACGAAAACAGCCTCACGTCCCTCAGCCTTCCCTCATATGATCTTCCCTCCATACCAGTCAACATTCTTGTAAATCTCCTCTGTACCCTTTCCAACGCTTCCACATGCTTCCTATAATGTGGCGACCAGATCTGCACACAATAATCCAAATGCGGCTGCACCAGAGTTTAGTACAACTGCAATATGACCTCATCGCTCCGAAACTCAATTCCTCTACCAATAAAAGCTAACACACCGTCCGCCTTCTTAACAACCCTCTCAACCTGGGTGGCAACTTTCAGGGCTCTATGGACATGGACACCGAGATCTATCTGCTCGTCCACACTACCAAGAATCTTACCATTAGCCCAGTACTCTGCCTTCCTATTATTCCCTCCAAAATGAATCACCTCACACTTTTCTGCATTAAACTCCATTTGCCACCTCTCAGCCTAGCTGCGCAGCTTATCTATGTCCCTCTGTAACTTGTAACATCCTTCTGTACTGTCCACAACTCCACCGACTTTAGTGTCACCTGCAAAAATACTCCCCCATCCTTGTACGCCCTCCTCCAGGTCATTTCTAAAAATGACAAACTGCAACGGCCCCAAAAACATATCCTTGTGGCACACCACTAGTAACTGGACACGAGTCAGAGCATTTCCCATCAACCGCCACTCTGTCTTCTATACTTCTATCCATATTATGACTACCCCGGGGCAGCAGGGTAGCATGGTGGTTAGCATAAATGCTTCACAGCTCCAGGGTCCCAGGTTCGATTCCCGGCTGGGTCACTGTCGTGTGGAGTCTGCACGTCCTCCCCCTGTGTGCGTGGGTTTCCTTCGGGTGCTCCGGTTTCCTCCCACAGTCCAAAGATGTGCGGGTTAGGTGGATTGGCCATGCTAAATTGCCCATAGTGTCCTAATAAAAGTAAGGTTAGGGGGGGGGGGGGGGGGGGTTGTTGGGTTACAGGTATAGGGTGGATACGTGGGTTTGAGTAGGGTGATCATGGTTCGGCACAACATTGAGGGCGGAAGGGCCTGTTCTGTACTGCACTATGTTCTATGTTCTAATTGCCACCTTTCAGTCAACAAATACCATTCCTGAGTCTGCAGAATTTAGAAAGATTACCAATAATGGAACTGTTCCGTCTGAATCATTATATACACTACAGCCGTAGATCCTCCGATTCCCGCGTCTTATCTATTTAAATCCACAACAATTTCCACGGCAGTTTTAAACTGGTCTTGTTGTTCCTCATTAACTGCACTAACTAGTTTGCTTTTTCCCTTGTGAATTACGTGATTCGCTATTATTTCCCGGCGGATGTTCATATGTTCCTCCACGGAGACATATCTCGTATATCTGTCATTTCCATGTTCCCAATTGCAAGTTCGCCAGGATCGGCTTGTGATAGAGTCACATTTACATTTATTAATTGTTTACCTTTCTCCATACTGAAAGAAGCTTTCACTGTCTTTTTATGGGATACACTGCAGTTTCATCGAATGATCTGATTTCCGCCTATGTTTTATATCACCTCGGGAATTGGACACATTCTGATGAGATTCAAGAGGTGAAATATTCGCCCAGAATCCCAGCCTCTGATCTGCTTGATTAGCTGCATTTTTCAATTGGCTGAAGCAATTCAGTATCAGGCCATTGGTGACACAAGCGTGATGATAGTGTGGGAATTTTGGTCAAAACATTCTCTTATTTGTGTCATTCCCCCCTACCTCACCAGGTGCAACAGGACATGAGGAACATATTCCCACCTTCAGAAGCTGCATCTTCTCCAAGATATTCCTCACGCAGCAGTTCTGGCTCTCCATCATACAGTTTCGACTGATTTTATTCATTGGTACCCTGAACCCCATGCTCACACAGGCTGCCAACGGTGACGCTCTGCAAGGTACTCGGCATAGGGAAGTAAATGAGATTTGCTGAGGGTGGAGGGGGTACCAATGGGTGACGAACAGAGTCAAGAGGAAGTGTTCGTTAGTGGAACGCAGACAGAGCGAGTGGTCAGTGAGATTTACAGACTGATGGTGATGAAGGGGCTCAGCATTGAAAGGACATAGATGGAGAAGGCAATGGGGTGATCGATTTATGAAGAAAATGGATGAAAGACACCAGGGCAGATACAGTGGAACACATATATAGTGGTAGCGAGGGAGACCGGATAAAGGAATAGGCATGACGTAAAAAATTTGATTCTAGAGTGGCAGAGAGATAGTCATAACATGAGGAAAAGGTAAGGGAATTCCGGCATGGGGAACAGCAAGATAGATGATTGTGAGTCACCGGGAGATGGAGAGAGGGGAAACGAAAGCAATCGACTGTGTGATTAGAACGCTGTGTTGTGAATAGTTGCAGGCGAGGAGTAATTACAGGTGGATAATATATGGGCAAGGATAAAAATCTGGAAATAATTCAGGAGAATATTTTGCAGCCTGGAAATCATGCGAGAGGGAGGGAAAGTGGGATGAAATTTCGATGAGGGGTAGAGGAAGAAAATGCTGCCACGTTGGCGTGAAGATGGAAATTATTAGATGGTAAAGAACGGAAAGAAAAGAAGAGGTTGGATGACAGGAGTGATGCTAAGGCATTGAGATAAAAAGGAAAGAGGAGGCGAGGTGGAAAAATAATAGGGCATTCACATGAAGGGTCAGGGTTAAAGGGAGTACGTTTGGCGTAGAGGAGAACAATGGGAGCGAGAAAAACGAGCAGTGTGTAAAGAACGGCGAAGATTAGAGAGAGAATGAAAAATAAATCTGGTGTCCGACAGAACAGAGAGAGAGAGAGAACAGAGAGAAAAGATAAATAGATAGGCAGATAGACAGATAGATAGATATATAGGTAGACATAGATAGAAAGAGAGAGAGAGGGGGTATGGAGAAGTAGAGGGGAGAAAATAGAGTAGCGAGAGAAGAGAGAGAGAGAGAAGCGAGAAAAGAGAGAGAGAAAAGAGAGAGGATAGCGAGAGAGAGGGAGGATTTTTGATGAGAGATTTCAAGTTGAAATGCGGGGAATCAAGGTGAGCACACTTTCTGACAGGGACGTGTTAATAGAGGATAGTTGAAGACAGATTTGGCGTTTAGAATGTAAAATAAAGTGTGCAATGAACGAGAAAATGATATGGCAAAGACTGAGGGAGAAGCAGAAATCAGAGTCAGTTCGAGTTGGCTTGCAAGGAGGGGCAGGAATGTCATGTAAAACACAGAGACAAAGAAGGAAACAGAGAGGGGAGGAAACAATCGAGCTTCATGAATATTGAATGATGCAGTAGAGAAGAGAAAGAGAGAGTTTGAAGTAGGGAATGGAGTGATGATGGTTCATGGACAGAGGTGCAAGTAGTATTTGTGGAGAGGGTGAGCAAAAGAACAAACAGGTAAAAGGTAGAGGTAATAGAGATTGAGGTGGAGCTCAGAATTGAATTACTGATGGAGCACATGGTGGCGATGGAAGAGATGAGAGAGAGGGACAGGAGATTCCGGTGAGGGAAGGATGATTTGGTGTATTAAATGTATTGTTTCTCCCCGGATTTTTCTCGGTCACACCCGCATTCTACTGAGGAGCATAGAAATTGACCTTCACTGACGGTCAGATTAGGAAAAGGGTTCCGTTACATCCCCAAGAATGCAGCAATGTGCACCTTTGTGGTTGTCGTTCTGTGGGGCCACTGGAAAACGTAGCTAGAGAAGTAATAATAGGAAACAAAGAAATCGCAGAAGAACTTAATAGTTACTTTGCATCAGACATCAAGGTGGAAGATACCAGTGGGATGCCAGAGCTCCTGGACAATCAGAGGTGAGTGCAGAGGCCTTCACTAAAGGGAAGGCTCTTTGGAATCTGAAAGGTCTGAATGTGGACAGTGTCACCTGGACCGGAGGAATTAAACCCCATTCCTCCTAAAAGAGATAGCTTCGGCAGCAATGTGGCGCAGTGGTTAGTATTGCTGCCTCACAGCGCAGGGGTCCCAGTTTCGATCCTGGCTCAGGGTCATTGTCCATCTGGAGTTTGCACATTCTCCCCGTGTTTGCCTGGGTTTCACCCCAACAACCCAAAGATATGGAGGGTAGGTGGATTCGCCACGCTAAATTACCCCTTAATTAGAAAAAAATGAATTGGTACTCTAAATGTATTGGAAAAAACATAGGGGAGGAGATTGTGCAGGCATTGGTGATGGTCTTTCAGGAATCTCTGGAGGCAGGAGGGGTACCAGAGGACTAGAAAGTGGCTAGTGTCACACCACTGTTTAAGAAGGGTGGGAGGCAGAAGGCTTGAAATTATAAGCAGGTTAGCATATCTCCGGTCATTGGTAAGATTTCAGAGTCCATTCGTAAACATGAGAGCACAGAGTACTTGGAAGTGGATGAAAAAATTGGATTGAGTTGGGCAGCACAGTGTCACAGTGGTTAGCACTGCTGTCTCAGGGCGCCGAGGTCCCAGGTTTTATCCCGGCTCTGGGTCACTGTCCGTGTGGAGTTTGCACATTCTCTCCGTGTTTGAGTGGGTTTCGCCTCAACAACCCAAAGATGTGAAGGTTTGGTGGATTGACCACCCTAAAATCAGTTGGTTACTCTAAATTCATAAAAACAATATAAAGAATAAAATAAAAAATATGACTGAGTCAGGAGAATCGGTTGAGAAAATGTCAGCCATGATTATTATTGTCAGCAATAGGATTGCATTAACACTGCAATTATGCCACACGGTAGCATTGTGGATAGCACAATTGCTTCACAGCGCCAGGGTTACAGGTTCGATTCCTACTTGGGTCCCTGTCTGTGCGGAGTCTGCACATCCTCCCCGTGTGTGCGTGGGTTTCCTTCGGGTGCTCCGGTTCCCTCCCACAGTCCAAAGATGTGCAGGTTAGGTGGATTGGCCATGATAAAGTGCCCTCAGTGTACAAAATTGCCCTAGTATTGGGTGGGGTTACTGGATTGTGGAATAGGGTGGAGGTGTTGACCTTGGGTAGGGTGCTCTTTCCAAGAGCCGGTGGAGACTCGATGGGCCGAATGGCCTCCTTCTGCACTGTAAATTCTATGATAATCTATGAATTAAGTAACTGTGAAAAGCCCATGATAGCCACATTCCGGTGCCTGTTCGGGTACACTGAGGGAGAATTCAGAATGTCCAATTCACCTAACAGCACGTCTTTCGGGACTTGGGGGGAATCCGGAACACCCAGATGAAACGCTCGCAGACTCAGGGAGACCGTGCAGACTCCACACAGACCGCGACCAAATCCGGGAATCAAAACCGGTTTTCTGGAGCTATGAATTAACAACGCCACCGTGGCGTCCTACACAATCCTCACCAAGAGTTATGCAAGAGAACACATTGAGAAACAAACCCCCACACAACACCAAGACCCATATCCCACGTATAACGAGACTCACACCCGAATCCACACTGAAACACGTACTCCACCCAACTACTCGAACCATACAGCAGCCCACAGCGAGGCTGATAATCCGCACTGAGAAACATACCCCACACTATATCGTGACCCACAGCCTAGTCCGCATGGAGGTTCGTACCGCAGGCACCGAGAAACATGCAGCAAGCAACCCACATCAACGCTAACAGAGACGGATATCTCAATCCACACTGAACCTCATATCCCAGTCAC
This sequence comes from Scyliorhinus canicula, assembly GCF_902713615.1. Lineage (NCBI taxonomy): Eukaryota > Metazoa > Chordata > Chondrichthyes > Carcharhiniformes > Scyliorhinidae > Scyliorhinus > Scyliorhinus canicula. The sequence continues at coordinate 894,915 of NW_024055732.1, forward strand.
AACCAGCCTGAACAGAATTCCAAATCGGATCCCAAATCTAATTTTGCGCGAAAAAAGAAGCCTTGTCGAAGAACTGAATCGAAAACTCTTAAAATGATGTTTATTTCAAATGCTCTCTCTTACCCCGTCTCTTTCACTCTTCTGTCCCCATCTCGCTCTCTTTCTCTCTCTCCGTCTCTCTCCCACTCTCGCTCTCTATCGATTTATCTAACAATGCCTCTCTCTCTCTCTCATCTCTTTCTCTCTCTCTCCCTCTCAGTTAGTAGGCTCACAAACGCCTTCGCCATCACTCAGTTGTTTGGAATTTTTACTGCTCCATGGAACGGGTTGATCATGGATCGGCACAGACGCAGAACAATATCGTCACTCCCTGTCACAGGTAAACCAAATGTGCTCATGGAGCTCTCTGTCAAGCACTGGTTATTCAATTATGATCCCTTGTCTGTCTCCCACTCTCAGATAGCCCAATATGATCAGTCAGTTATCTCACAGATAAGACTTCACTTCCCTCTCACCTTCACGTAATCCCGCTGCAAAGGAACAGGTTCATTCATCCCAGTCACATCTAACCTAGTTGTGAACACTAAATCATAGGAAATCCGATTACCAATAAGCAGCTCCCTTAAGGAGATAGGAAATATTGCTTTGAACAGACAGCTCCTCCATGTTCCATGCTCATGTATTTGCTTTGTTTGGCCCCTTCTTCCTCACTGTAATCAATCACTATGTCACGATGTATCATTTGGCCATGTATGCTGTGGATTATTATTTGTGTCACTATGTACGTACTGGGTACCGTACCTTGATGCAGAAAGATTATTTTCACTGTACATGTGAGAATAAACCAAATCAAACCAAAATCAAATGCAATTCCCTTCTAGTCATTAGTAATCCAGTCGTGAACACTCAACTCCCTCCTCGCCACATGTTAACCTGTTGTGAAGGTTCAGGTCACTCCCAGTAATTTTCTGTGCAGATGTGAAGAACGAGCTCAATCCCAAACACATGAAATCATGATAATACACTTATCTACCGTCCAATCATTTATAATCACGAGATCGTTATCCAGCTCAATCACAGGGAGATTAAATATGGAGAGAAAGAATATTCTGCCTCTAAATCATATATAGTCCAGGGATGAACACTCAGATTATTACCAGTCACAGTGAACCTGGTTTAGACACACATCCATATAAAACACAAGTGTCAATAGTCAGCTTCCCCCTTGTCACAGTTCATCCGAGTGTGAATTTAAAGGACATCCAAGTATCAGGAAATCCAGTGTCAGAATCCCTGCTTCTCAGACTAAATAACTAACACAAAATTCACACCTAGTCCCGGTTTTACAGTGCGAATGCTCAGTTTCCTGCCATTTTTAGCCAATCCAGTGATGTGCTCCCCGCAGATCCGGTAACCTGCAGGTGATCACAGAGCTCTTCTCTGTTTTTAACAATCAAAGCTTTGAACACGATATTTTCTTCATCGCACACCGTCCACATGTCACTGTTCAGCGCGAAATCAGAATCTGTTCATTCATCAATTAATATTCCGCCCGCCCAGAGGCAATATTCAGCCCACCCTGAGGCGTCAGCGTATTCAGGGTCTGTACTTGTTGGATTTTAGAAGGATTAGGGGCAGTCAAACTGAATTTTACTGGATACTGACAGGCCGAGATGGAGTGGACGTGAAAAGGATGTTTCCATTAGTAGGAGAATATATAACCCCAGGGGACAACCTCAGACTGAAGAATCGATCCTTTAACACTGAGATGAGGAGGAATTCTTCAGCCTGAGGTTGGCGAATTTTTGTTGCAGAAGGCCGTGGAGGCCCAGTCACTGAATGTTTTTAACTGAGAATGATAAAAGACGCACAGGGGTTCATAGTCACGCACTGAGCTCAAGACATAATACAGACACTCACGTTCAACACAGTAGCAGGAAATGCTACCTAACGAGAATTTACAGGTCTCTGAATTCAAACTGCCCAACATGCGATGTACCAGAGAGGCCTGGAAGTCCAGGGTGCCGGCTTCTGTTTCAGTCTCATGCATTCGTACACTGTACTGCAGTGAGCAGACACCTAGTGAAAATAGTCAGGCGATCTTTGGGATTATTTTTGGTGAGTTTCTGGCAACACATCCTGCTCCCACTCCGCATGTAATCCGCGGGCCGCGATCCCAATGTTACATTACTGATTTAATGCATGGAAATTAATGCAATGGGATTTCCCAATGGCCAGGGACTAAACCAAACCGCCTTATGAATATTTTACTTCACAACTTGACACCCAAGTATGTCCACCATTTACACAATATCATGGGATAGTATCAACTTGCCTGGAGGAGTGCTTGTTCAACAATATTCATCGCCTCGACACAATGCTCAGTCACATCCGTGTAGTTGAACAGGAACACACCACTTCAATGATTAATTCCCTCAACCACATGATTTCCATCACAAAATCTGCGGAACACCGCCAAACAGATGAGACAACGATACCACCTATATGCACATCAAGAACAGGATGTTTGACAAACTCGGCATCAACAGCAGCAGCGACCAAGCCTCCTCCGGTACCACAGTAGAAAACAATGCAGGGAAATCTATAAACACAGCCTCAACCGGGACCTTGTATTCATTTCGCATGACATTCACTCACCACCATCTGGTCTGGGCTTGCGACTCCGAATGTTGCCGCTCAAGTGGATAGAGCCGTGAAGAAGGCTTATCGTGTGTTAGCGTTTATTAACAGGGGGCTTGCATTTAAGAGCCGCGGGGTTATGCTGCAACTATACATAACCCTGGTGAGACCACATTTGGATTAGTGTGTGCAGTTCTGGTCACCTCATTATTGGAAGGATGTGGAAGCATTGGAAAGAGTGCAAACGAGATTAACCAGGATGCTGCCTGGTTTGCAGGATAGGTCTTATGAGGAAAGGTTGAGGGAGCTAGGGCTTTTCTCTTTGGAGCGGAGGAGGATGACAGGCGACTTAATGGAGGTTTATAAGATGATGAGGGGATAGCTAGAGTGGACGTTCAGAGACAATTTCCTCTGGTGGATGTAGCTGTTACAAAGGAGCATAACTATAGATTTCAGGGAGGGAGATTTGGAGGGATGTACGAGGTAGGTTCTTTACTCAGAGTGTTAAGGGTGTGGAATGGACTACCAGCTGTGATAGTGGAGTCTGACACTTTCGGAACATTCAAGCGGTTATTGGATAGGTACATGGAGCACACCAGAATGACAGGGTGGGATAGCTTGATCTTGGTTTCAGGCCATGTTCTGCACAACATCGAGGGCCGAAAGGCCTGTTCTGTGCTGCTCTGTTCTATGTTCTATAACTGTGACAATGGCTTGTGACAATTCACACCTTTTTAACCTCGGGGTATCCCTCTCTGGACCTTTAAAGAGTCAATTACCTGCAAATGTTCGCATTCAAAGTATCGTCTTGCCTCTTAGAATTTGTCTCTATATATATGTTTGTGGAACATACCTTTTAATTCATCTGAGGAAGGAGCAGTGCTCCGAAAGCTAGTGAACTGAACCAAACCTGTTGGACTTTGTCCTGGTGTTGTAAGACTTCTTACATAATTGAATGTGTGCTTTATCCGCTGGTGCTGTGATGGGGGATTACGCTTCCCCACCACCGGCCATTACCCGCCGCCCTTCCCACTCCTCCCTCCCGCGATGCAGCTCTGTCGATTCATTGGGCCAATGAATTTTGATGGGCTCTCCAATTGAGATTGAGTCTTTTCATTCAGGAATATTTCTCGTTCATCTTCAGCTCCAGTTACTTCCCAGAGATTGGCTGACATGAACTCTGTCGTATTGTCTCTCGCCGTCACGGTGACTCTGGGTGTTCTGTTCTCAATCTCCGCTACAATCCCTGTGCTGGAAGTGCAGTACCTTACCTTCGTCTTGCAAGTGATCACTCGCTATTTCCTGTTTGGAGGACTTTCCGCATTCACCGCCATCGCGTAAGTCAATCAAAGGTTTTGGGTTTCTGAAAAATGTATCTAAACTTAAATATTCCATGAGGATTTTGATGACCAATAGCCCACTTCCACCGTTCTAGTCCATTGTATCTGGTATTGTGGGATACAGCGTCATTTGACATTTCTAAAAACACGTTGAAGCCGTCACAAGTGGTCATCATTTGTAATTCATGTCACAAAAGCCGTTGGAAGGATTATCAAAGATCATTTTTATAAAATATTGAAAGAATACCTGATGGAGGGAAGCATGTGGGAAATGTTCGTATGATGAATATGGAAAGCAGCTGTACCTGTTATTTCAATAAGTCAACCGTGCTGGCGACTCTGTGTAATTCAGTGAAACATCTTGTCTGTTGGTTTGTTTTCTGCAGGTTTCCTCCATGCCACTTTGGGAAGGTATTTGGTCTGACACAAGCTGTTGCGGCATGTGTTACTCTCCTCCAGTACCCCTGTTTGACTCTGGTCCAGGGACCTCTCCAACGCAATCCTTTGTATGTAAGTATTAGGTGGGTGCTGTATGCCCCCCTGACGGTCAGGAATGCAGAGATACAGGGATATAGAGCGGGACACATACAGGAAGACAGCCGCTAGAGAGAGAGGGCTTGCGCTCCAATCCCGATCATCCCCAGTGTGAACGCGAGAAAGTCAATAACGGGCAGCTCGGTAGCATGGTGGTTAGCATAAATGCTTCACAGCTCCAGGGTCCCAGGTTCGATTCCTGGCTGGGTCACTGTCTGTGCGGAGTCTGCACGTCCTCCCCGTGTGTGCGTGGGTTTCCTCCGGGTGCTCCGGTTTCGTCCCACAGTCCAAAGATGTGCCGGTTAGGTGGATTGGCCAGGCTAAATTGCCCTTAGTGTCCGAAAAAATAAGGTTAATGGGGGTTGTTGGGTTACTGGTATAGGGTGGACACGTGGGCTTGAGTAGGGTGATTATTGCTGGGCACAACATCGAGGGCTGAAGGGCCTGTTCTGTGCTGTACTGTTCTAAATTCTAAAGATCGACCTGTCAGTGTCCACGGGTCTAACACTCGCTGGGTGAAGGGATTTCTCATCATCTCTCTTCTAAATTCTACATCCACACAGACCATAGATGTACATAATGTTATTGAGAAAGAAATGCAATACATCCAATGAAGGAAGTTATTACCAATCCTATATCCGATATCACTGCATCGAAATTTGGAGTCGTTCTTTGATTTCAATAATGTACGGGGAGTTCTCCTCGGGGCAGAGAGGGTTAAGAGTAAGTCTGACAGAGCTGTTCAAAGTGATAATGCTTTTGGATAGAGAACGGGGGATCTGTTTTCATTGACAGAAAGGCCAATTACCAAGGGTAATTTTTCGAACGAGAGAAAAGCGTCAGAGTTCAACTGAAGGAAGAACAGTTTACTGAAAAGACGGGTTAGGAATGAAATAGTGCCTCAATGTCAGCCCGATTCCTTTGTTACATGAGGCACTGAGCTGGCTAAATATTGAAACTGGAAAATGCAGCTCTATTATTAACGTGTTCCAGTTAGGGCTGCAGATCTTTAATGATTTATTTTGGAGATTTGCGGCACTGGAAATGTGGGCTGAGCGGCTGATTCTGCGCTGTCCCTTCATTATTCGACGGAAAAGATTTTCGAGAACGCCTTTACCTGTACAGCGACACTCCATTTACTTTTTATCCATTTTGATGCAGTTTAATCCTACTCGTAACTCTGACGTACGTCCATCCGATCATCGTCTATCTTCATTGCCGCCGAGAAATGGAGAAGAGAGGTGTGGTAATTCACTCTCAAGTCGAAGTGTCGCACCTGGAGGAGCAGTACGATTGGCCGATAATACATTCCTGTGAAGCGCAACGGTTGGGTGGGAATACACTACGATAGAAACTTAGAAACTAGGAACCAAAAGAGACCATCGTGCGGGTCCAGTGTGCTCGTTCATGCGTTTCATCATGTTGGATCCCGCCATCTCCCTAAATCCTTTGATTCGTTCTCCACAACTAAAACATCTAATTGCTTCTTGAAAACATACACTGCGTTGGCATCAACTTATCGTTGTGGCAGCGAATTCCACGGGCCAAACACTCTGGATGAGGGGATTTCCCCTCATCTCTGTTCTAAATTACCGGTAGCTCTCATTCTGGAAACCCGCACCCTTGTACACAGCCTTCTTGTATCTGCTCTGTCGTCTCCTCTTAGAATTGTATAGCATTCTTCGAGATACCATGCACTTCTCCCCCTCCCTCTGAACTGTTGCGAAGACAATACGAACCAATATCTCGTCAGTCCTGCCAACTTAGAAATCGGCCAGATAATCCTTCTCTGTATTCCCACTACATTCTTCCTTATATAAGTGGACCGATACTGCAATAGTCCAGTTGTGGCCTCACCAAATGACAGCAAGGCATTCCGTCTCCTTTACTCGAACCATCTTGGTTCAAAGGTCAGCATAACAGACACCTTTGTTTCCTCCTGCTGTATCTGCATGTTTATCTTCAGCGAATAGTGTACGACGATACACAGATATCGTCACCCATCCCGCTATCCTACTTTAGTGAAGTTCCTCAATGTTGATTTTCACAGTAAGAAATAACAATTTGTGCTACTTCAGCAGGAGTCTGTGTGTTATAGCTGTCAAGGGTACATTTGTGCGGGACTGATGTGTGGGAGCGTAGCGGATGAGGAACAGTGCGAGTGAGGTTATATTGGAGCTGCAGACAGCGTTGGTTAGACCGCAGCCAGAATATTATGTAAAGTTATTGTCATCTCACAATAGTAAGGAGTTGATTGCACTAGAGAGGTGACAGGAATTTCACCAGGTTGTTGGGTGGAGCATCTGAGCGATAAGGAGAAGGTGGATTGGCTTGGATTGTGTTCTTTGGAACTGAGAATGCTGAGCTGCGATATGGTTGACGTGTAAAAGATTATGCGGGATTTCGGCAAGAAAGGAGATAAAAGCTGATCCCCTTGATTGAAGGATTAGTCACAACGGGGATCACATTAGGTTGGGCGCAGGAGAATCCAAGGGGGCTTTATAATTATTTTTATTTGAACTCAGAGGGGAGACAAATTTTGAATGCACTGCTGGGAAGTTAGTGGAGGCTGAGAATCTTCCAACCTTTAAAAAGTACATGGAACAGCACTTGAAATGCGATTACATTCAGAGGTATGGGATAAATGGAGGTAAGTGGAAATTGCGTAAGTTTAGGGGTAATTGTTGTCAGTGCGACATCGATGGTCGAAAGGGCCTTTTCTTTGCTGTAAGACTGTAATACTCTCTGAGGTAACGTTTAGTTTGATTCTGTCCTCCACGTGTCTGCGCAGGTTTCCTCTATATGCTCCGCTTTCCTCCCACAAATTCCAAAATACTTGCTATTAGGTCATTTGGACATTCTGAATTCTCCCTTTGTGTTCCTGAACAGGCGCCGGAATGATGCGACTCGGAACATTTCACAGTAAATTGATTGCCGAGTTTATATATGCCGACTGTGATAATAAAGATTATTATTACATAAATTATAATTGGGAATATTATATTCATTACTTTATCATATTAGTAATCGTGGTGTTTAGAACATAGAACGTAGCCAATCTTTGATGGTGTGTTGTTTGACGATTTTTGATCATTTGGTTGGAAAATAACACGAGCAGGTAGAAGATGAGGCAGACATTTTTAGATCAGGAAAGTTGGCAGGCTTACAATGGACAGATATAGAAATAAAACGGATGTACCAGAAAGCGTACACAGAAGAGGAATCTGTATGCCAGAATGTTATTATCTTAAAAATCATTTTTAATGAAAAAATGGAAAAATGTATAAATGCAGGCGGATGAAAAAGTGACATTTCATCAAGTGCTATTGCCGGTAGGATATAGAAAGGAGAGGTTGTAAGTAACACATGACGTATCAGGAGAAGATCATTTGGGAGTATGGAAAAGATAATTTAAAATACAAAATATTTTCTATGGCATGGACTACAGGAAGATGTAGACACATTTTGTCAATGTCACACATGTCAAGTAACAGGAAAATCTCAAGCAGTGATAAAACCAGGAGCATTAATACCCATTGCAACATTTGAAGATCCTTTTCCAAGAGTATTATTTGATTGCGTAGAACCTGAAACAAAACGTGGCAATCAATATCTTTTGACTACAATGGATGTGTCGACTCGGTTTCCAGATGCCATTCCAGGTCGATATATCACAGCTCAAGATGTTGTGAAGGAGTTACTTCATTTTCTTACTGGATATGGACTACCCACAGAAATACAATGTGATCAAGGATCAAATTTTACCTCAAGCATATTCAAGGATTTAATGGATAGCTAAGGAGTAAAACAGTTTATATTAACTGTGCACCGTTACCCACACATTTACACAAACACTCACACAGTTGTATACACACACATACACACACTCACATTACAAACCCGCATGTAAAAAAATCAACACACTCACGCCATCACACATTCCCACCTTCATACACACACAGAAGCACACATACAAACATTCCCAAACCCTCACAAACGCCCACACAAATACACTCGCATACAGGCACACACACAACCACAAACACTCACACAATGCAACAGTCACACACAGTCGCATATGCATACATACACCACACACACTTGGAAACACACCTACGTTCTCTGAAACACGCAAGCACATACTTACACACATAGACAGACACGCATACAGCTGAAAAGTATCCTGGGGAACAAGAGGCCCAGGGTTGGGGAATGCGAAGTGAGGCAATCAGGATATATGGCCAGGTCAGGAGGTGTATAGAATTACCTATTTGAAGCTTGTATGCGAATTCTGATGCTAATTGAATTATATGTGCAGTGATCTATTTTTTCTTCCCCTCACTCGCTGTGCTCAATCCCTTTGTTCTCTGTCTGTGAACTCACTACCCTCAGACCTGCACTCTCATCTGGATAATTCCAACTAATAATCCTACTGACTATCACATTCGTTTGTTCAATCCCTCACACGGTAGGAAGGAATGAGCTAAAAACGGCTTTGGAGAGCGAGGAGGGGGCATGAGAAGCCCTTGGCGAGTCGGATCAAGGAAAGCCCCAAGGCTTTTTTACTCATATGTGAGAAATAAAAGAATGACCAGGGTGAGGTTAGAGCCGGTCAAGAACAGTAGGTGGGGACTTGTGCATGGAGTCAGAAGAGATTGGACAGGCGTTCAATGAATAGGTTTCTGCGTGTTCACCAAGGACACGGGACATGTTTTTGAGGATGATAATGTGATATTGGCGGGTAGGCTGGAGGAGGTAGATTTTCTGAGGAAAGATGTATTAGCAATTTTGAAAAACCTTAGTGTCGGCAAGTCCACTGGGCCAGATGGGATATATCCTTCGATTATTTGGGAGGAAATGGATGAGATTGCAGAGATCTGGACTTTGATCTTTGGGTCCTCACTGTCCACGGGGATAGTGCCAGGGCACTGGAGAGTGGTGAACGTTATTCCTCGATTCACGAAAGGGAACAGGAATGACACTGGTAATTATAGGCCGGTTAGTCTTTCGTCGGTGGTCGGTAAGTTAATGGAAACAGTCCTGAAGGATAGGACTTATGACCATTTGGAAAGATGCAGCTTAATCCGGGATAGTGAACACGGATTCGTGAAGTGTAAGTCTTGCCTCACACATTTCATTGAATTCTTTGAGAAGGTTACTAGGTGTGTAGATGAAGGTGGATCAGTTGATGTCTTATACATGCAATTTAATAATACGTTTGATAAGGTTTCCCCCCATTGTAGGCACATGACGAAAGTAAGGAGGTGTGGAATAGAGGGAAATTTGGCCAATAAGTAACTGGCTATCACATAGATGACAGAGAGTGGTGGTCGATGGAAAATGTTCAGGCAGGGTACCAGTTCCAGCGGTGTACCAGAGGGATCAGTGCTGGGTCGTATTCGTGATTTTTATCAATGACTTGGAGGAGGAGGAGGTGGATCAGTAAATTTGCTGATGACACCCAGATTGCTGGAGTAGTGGATGAGGTGGAGGGCTTTTGTCGGCTGCAAAGAGACATTGATAGGACGCAGAGCTCTGGCGAAAAATGGCAGATGGAGTTTAACCCTGGTAAGTGCGAGGTGATTCATTTTGGTGGGAAAATTTTGAATGCGGATTAGAAGGTGAACGGCAGGGTTCTGAGGAAAACCGTGGATCAGAGAGATCTTGGTGTTCATGTCCATAGATTTCTGAAGGTTGCCACTCAATTGGACCGAGCCGTGTAGAAGGCGTATAGTGTGTTATAGTTTATTCACAGGGGGATGCGTTTAAGAGTCGTGGGGATATACTGCGACTGTACATGACCCTGGTGAGACCACATTTGGAGTATTGTGTGCAGTTCTGGTCACGTCACTATAGGAAGGATGTGGAAGCATTGGACAGGTTGCAAAGGAGATTTACTAGGATGCTGTCTGCTTTGGACGACTGGTCTTACGAGGGAGCTAGGGCTTTTCTCTTTGAAGCGGAGGAGGATGAGTGGCGACTAAATAGAGGTTTCTAACGTGATGAGTGCCATATACATAGTGGACGTTCAGAGCTTATTTCCTCGGGTGGATGTAGCTGTTACAAGTGGCCATAACTTACGGTTTCGGGTTGGAGATATAGGAGAAATGTCCGAGGTAGCTTTTATACTCAGTGTGGTTAGGGTGTGGAACGGACTGCCTGCTGTGATAGTGGAGTCGGGCACTTTAGGAACTTTCAAGCGATATTTGATAGGCACATGGAGCACACCAGAATGACAGGGAGTGGGATAGCTTGATCATGTTTTCCAAAATGGCTTGGCACAACATCGACGGCCGAAGGGCCTGTTCTGTCCTGTCCTGTTCAATGTTCTACGTTCTGTGCAAAGCCATTTTAGTACTATCCAATGTATCTCCACATACTTGCCTATGTGATATTAATAACTTTTCCAGGTCATTCGTTTTTCCTCTGGAAGGTAAATCAACAATTTAACCTAATTTTTAAGAACATCCTCGTTTTTAAATTTAATATGAGGTAGGTCAAATTCATAGTCGTCTGGATGTAGTTCGTCACTTTAAGTTAGAATAATTAAAACCTGTTTGTTCTCTCCTTCCCTTTCAAAGTTGCTTTTAAGCATATTCACATGGCACACTCGGTGAGTCTTCCTTCTATCTCGTGTTTTTACCATTTAATTCACCTCACTTAATTTTCTTTCAATCTGATCATGTCCAACAAAGCGTAGCTTTTAAAGGTTCACCGACCACTTAAAACTTTATCCCCACTGACAAAACTACGAACTTTGGATTTCTTGTCCGCTACCAGTTTCATCACATTTTGTGCAACTTTTAAATTTTGTCCAGCCAATTCATCTGCTCTATTTAATTGTTTCCTAAAATTTGACACGTAATCCAAAAATGTAACTTTCGTTTTATCACTCAGCAATTTTTCCTTACTTAATTTAAGTGGTCCTCTTACCTCATGACAAATAATTAGTTCAGAACGACTAAATTTGGTTGACTCATTAGGTGCATCCCTAATTGCAAACAGTACGAAACGAAATCCTTTATCCCAATCCTCTGGTTAATCTTGACAATAAGCCCTCAACATTGTCTTTAATGTCTGATGAAACCTTTCTAATGCTCCTTGCAACTCTGGATGCAACACCGTTGATTTAAATTATTTTATTCCTAATCTGTCCATCACTTCTTTGAATAACCTTGAGGAAACTTTGTTTCTTGACCCAATTGCATTTCTGCGCGTAGTCCAGATCTGGTAAAGAATTTAAGTGACTCCTGCACAATCTTTTTAGCTGTTATGTTACGTACAGTAATGGCCTCCGAAAACCGAGTTGGCACATTCATTATCGTCAAAAGATATTGATTCCCACTTTTTGTTTTTTGAAGCGGTCCTACGCAATCAATGAAAATCCTTGTAAAAGTCTCCCCAAATACTCGAATGGCTGTTAAGGGCGCTGATTTTTACCACTGCTTTTGCTTTCTCTATCACTTGGCATGTGTGATATAATCGACAAAATTCAACTCTATCTTTATGTTGTCAAGGTCAATAAAAATGTTTTTGGACTTTAGCTTGAGTTTTCCTTCCTCTCAAATCACATCTCATTTGCACCGCATATACCCTACCGGGAGTACCACTTGATGAACGTCTGTCCACTTTTCACCCGCCTGCATATGCAAAGATGCACGTTTTCTCAAAAAGACATCATTTTTAAGTTCATAGCATTCTGGTATAGACTCAGATATTTTTCAATGTATGCTTTCTGATACATCCGTTTTATATCTATATCTTTCTGTTGTAACTACCCAAATTCTACGGAACTAAAAATATCCACCTCATCCTCCATATCCTTCTTATTCTTTTCCAACTATCTGATCAAAAATCGTTTCTGATAATTGAACTTTAACTTTATCTTCACTCTTTGATGTATCCCCTTGTCTTAACCTGTGACTTTGCCACCATATTACTACAAAATCCGGAAACATCCCCAAAAAACAATACTTCTGTTGTCTGATTTTCCAGTGACTTATCAATCACAGTAGGCATCACTCCCACCTGCGATCCAACTGTATCATTACCCAAGATCAACTGTATGCCTGGACAAGATAGTTTCTTTGTTACTCATACTACTACTTCACCACTCTTCACTGGACTTTCCAACTTAACCTTATATAATGTAACACTGCTCTTCTCACCCCGAATTACACAAATAACTGACAATATTCTTCCCAAACTATATTTAAGTGGCCAATTAATTTGTTTCGCCACCTTCACAAATGAAATGAAAATGACTTCTTCCCTTTCACCAAACCTTGGTAATGCTTGGACATATATAAATAGATATCCACCAAGCATTCGGCAATGAAGCTCTTTCTGTTTTCCCTCATGACTGTCCTCCATCTGCACGTTTCCGTTTACGTCTGCAAATTTTAAAATGACTGTCATGTTTCATGGACATTTCCTGAAGTTGAAACTCTCCCTGTTTTACCCTTTCCTCATTCTCTCTTTCTTTTTGTTCTTCTCGGACTATTCTTCCTTTTTTTCTTTATTCTCCATTTCTTTTTCCGTGATTTGTATCTCCATTTCGCTCTCTTTTTCTTTCATTTGTATTCAAGCTGCTTTAGTTCTTTTCGATCATCCAGTCATAGAACATAGAACATAGAACAGTACAGCACAGAACAGGCCCTTCGGCCCTCAATGTTGTGCCGAGCCATGATCACCCTACTCAAACACACGTATCCACCCTATACCCGTAACCCAACAACCCCCCCCTAACCTTACTTTTATTAGGACACTACGGGCAATTTAGCATGGCCAATCCACCTAACCCGCACATCTTTGGACTGTGGGAGGAAACCGGAGCACCCGGAGGAATCCCACGCACACAGGGGGAGGACGTGCAGACTCGACACAGACAGTGACCCAGCCGGGGATCGAACCTGGGACCCTGGAGCTGTGAAGCATTTATGCTAACCACCATGCTACCCTGTTGCGAGGGTCGCTTAAGTTGTAACTGAATTCTTGCCATTTCGTCTGTGTCAGACTGGATCTCAGGCAATTTTAAATGCTCAGACAGCGCCGGTAGTACCTCTTCTTGTCGTGTGCTGTCAGATTACGCTAACTGTAATGTTTTTGCCGAATCTAAAAGCCTTTTTTTGTCTCTGTTCGTAAGGTACTATGTGTGATCTTCTGCATCCGCAAAAAACGTCCGAGCCTCTGAAAGAGACATTGTCCACAGCACATTCCCTACGTAAACGGTTTTACCACACCTGTAAAACAATCACAAATATGCTCACCCCTCACTGTGTTTCAGTCCATTCAGCCAACCCAATCACGAAAGATAGACTGTTCTCCCATGAGCCCCCAATTTGTTACGAGCTAGGGTTTAGAGAACCCCAAAGTATATCATGGAGCCACAACTTTAAATAGATTTTGGTTGAGGGAAGAACAACGGCCCACTTTACAAATATGGTGCAACAGATAGTTAACGTATGTTTAAAACAAAACAATGTGTATTCTATGAGTCCAGTTAACATTTTATAAACACACAGTAAACATCTTATCAACCACAAACACTGATACTTTCCCAAATATAATATTCTATAGGTGACCCTTAATAACTTCCCAAACAATACCCGGAAGTTAAATCCTTTTAAAATTAAAGACCAAAGTTTTAAATGCTCTACAGAAACAAGTATTACTTTTAAATCATCGATGATCTGGAGAAATTCCTTAGCTTGTGGAGAGAGAGATCATTACACCGCTGTTTGCTTTGCCGGCAGCTAGACAGCTCTGAAAACGAAATCAAAACACACAGCATCTGTCAGCTCAAAACCCAAAGTGACAGACAGATAGCTCAGCTCCACCCACACACACTGACAACACTGCGGCTATTTGATATACACCCATTTCTTAAACATAGAACATTACAGCGCAGTACAGGACCTTAGACCCTAGTTGTTGCGTCGACCTGTGAAAGCAATCTAAACCCATCTACAATATTCCATCATAATCCATATGTTTATCCAATGACCATTTAAATGCCCTTAATTTTGGCGTGCCCACTTCTCTTGCAGGCAGGGAATTCCACGCCAATACTAATCTCCGACATCTGTCCTATATCTATCTCCATTCAATTTAATTCTTCGTGCCCTCGTGCTCGCCATCACCATCCGAGGAAAAAGGCTCTCACTGTCCATCCTATCTAATCCTCTGATCATCTTGCATGCCTCTATTAAGTCTCCTCTTAACCATCTTCTCTCGAACGAAAACAGCCTCAAGTCCCTCAGCCTTTCCTCATCAGATCTTCCTTCGATACCAGGCAACATCCTGGTGAGTGAATCTCCTCCGCACCCTTTCCAATGCTTCCACATCCTTACTATAATGCGGCGAGGAGAATTGCACGCAATAATCCAAATGCGGCCGCACCAGAGTTTTGGGCAGCTGCGACATGACCTCATGGCACCGAAAGTCAATCCCTCTACTCCTTATGTTTTTATTAAATATTTTTATTGAAGCATTTGCAAATTTTTTATAACAAAAACAAACAAGACGATAATAACATAAACATGAACATGGTGAACTAGACATTCCCCACCAATGCGCCTTTTTTAACAACCCTATCAACCTGGGTGGCAACATTCAGGAATCTATGTACATTTGTACCGAGATCTCTCTGCTCATTCACACGGCCAAGAATCTTGCCATTAGCCCAGTACTCCATATTCCTGTCACTCCTTCCAAAATGAATAACCTCACACTTTCCTGCATTAAACTTCATTTGCCACTTCTCAGCCCAGCTCTGCAGCTTATCAATGTCCCTCTGTAACCTGCAACATCCTTCTGAACTCTCCACATCTCCACCGACTTTAGTGTTATCCGCAAATTTACCCATCCTTCTACGCCCTCCTCCAGGTCATTTATAAAAATGACAAACAGCAGTGGTCCCAAACAGATTCTTGTTGTACACCACTAGTAACTGAACTCCAGGCTGAACATTTCCCATGAACCACCACCCTCTGTCTTCATACAACTTGCCAATTTCTGATCCAAACCGCTAAATCACCCTCTATCCCATGCCTCCGTCTTGTCTGCAATACCCTACAGTGGAGAACCTTATCAAACGCGTTATTGAAGTCCGTGTGCACCACATCAACTGTTTAACCTCGTTCAGCTGTTCGGCCACCTTCTCAAAGAACTCAATAATGTTTGTAAGGCACGACCTACCCTTCAAAAAACGTGATGATTTACCCTAATCAAATTATTTATTCTTAGATTATTATAAATCGTAGCTCTTATAATCCTTTCCAATACATTCCCCACAACAGAAGTAAGGCTCATTGGGCTATAGTTACCGGGGTTATCTCCAGTCTCCTTAGAACATAGAACATAGAACTGTACAGCACAGAACAGGCCCTTCGGCTCTCGATGTTGTGCCGAGCAATGATCACCCTACTCAAACCCACGTATCCACCCTATACCCGTAACCCAACAACCCTCCCTTAACCTTACTTTTAGGACAATGTGGGCAATTTAGCATGGCAAATCCACCTAACCCGCACATCTCTGGACTGTGGGAGGAAACCGGAGCACCCGGAGGAAACCCACGCACACGTGGGGAACACGTGCAGACTCCTCACAGACAGTGACCCAGTCGGGAACTGAACCTAGGACCCTGGAGCGGTGAAGCATTTATGCTAACCATGCTACCGTGCTGCCCTTCTTGAACAAGGGGGCAATATTTGCTAATTTCCAATTTTCTGACACTATTCCTGCAGTCAATGACGACATAAAGATCGAAACCAAATTCTTGGCAATCTCCCCTCTCGCTTCCAAGAGAATCCTAGGATAAATGCCATCCGTCCCAGGAGACTTATCTATTTTCACACTTTCCAGAATTGCTAACACCTCCTCCTTATGAACCTCAATCGTGACTATTCCAGAAGCCTGTATCTCAGTATTCTGTTCTCAACATTGCCTTTTTCCTGTGTGAAAACTGTCGAAAAATATTTATTTCGCGCGCGTTTCTCCAATCTCCTGAGACTCCACCAACAACTTCCCATTACAGTCCTTGACTTGCCCTACTCTTACCCTAGTCATTCTTTTATTCCTGACACACCTATAGAAATCTTCCGAGTTTTCCTTGATCCTACCTGCCAAAGAATTCTCATATAAAAGTACATACAGCTGAGAAGATGGACAGTGTTAACATTCCGAGTGCTTAAAGTTCTTCATCTGAGTTGGAGATGGATAGAAATGTAATGGATTCAAAAGTGAGAGTGAGTTCCTGACGCTAGAGCAGAAGAAAGCAAGCTCATTCTGTGAAAACTGGATGAACACTATGTGGAACAGCTTCGTTCAATCCGCAAGCATAACCGTGAATTTCCTGTAGCTTGCCAATAAATTCCCTATCGTGCTCTCATGTCCACATTTCAGTCGCTGGCCTTCTCCAATGTGCTGGTGAAATAAAACAGACTTGAGCAACGGGACCTCATCTTCCGATTAGGCACTTAATATTGAATTGAACACTTAACATAATTAATTCCCTACCTGTTGTTTATTTTCATTTAATTTCATTTCATTTTCATAACCACGTCCCTTCGCAAATTGATTCCAGATTCCAGACAATACTTTCGCCACCAACGAAAACATACTAAAAGCTGGTAAATGTCGTAGGTTCAAGAATATGCAGTCGAAGAATCAAAGTAATGAACGATCATAGTGGCCGGGATACCTTGCTGCAACGTGTAAGGTCGCAATCAAGTGATTTGGTTGTGTCTATGGGTGCGTCCTCATAACGGGTCGATTCACTTTCGGTACTGAAAGCGTTGCAGCTGATTCGGAATGATCTGCATTGTCATTAAATTAGATTGTCCGCTGTATAAAACGATACCCTCGTTTTCTACGAGGTCTGGAACATTTTGACGTAAATATCCGCCATGGATTGAACAACATGAATATCTACCTTTCATGGAAAAAAGACTTGGAATGAAATCACGTCCTGATGGAGCAGCTAAAAAAAGCATCCGAACAAAAATAAATGTTCATGTAAAGGATTATAAATTTTATTTTATTTTGCCATCTATCTGCAAGAAATAAATGTGACATTTTTGAAGGGCATTAATTCTGATGTTATATTTTTCATCTTATTGTGCCTGAGAAATGTTTCATTTTCTTCGTTGACCAGCGACTTTCAACCTCCATCAGCACAAATTGATTATTCGACGTATCATTTGCCGATGGAGGGAATGGGAAAATGATAATTGGAATCTTCCTTTGGCATTCCCTCCATCACTTCAGCGGCAATGTAGGTTTTTGCCTGCAGGTCATCCCAATGTACTCTAATCTTTTATGAATTCAAAGAAGCACAGAATACTACAATGCAGATGTGACCGTTCGGTTGATCGAATCTGCGCTGCCGCATTAATGGCCCTGACCTGCCCACCTAATCCCACTTGCCAGCACTTGGCCCATAGCCCTCAATATTTTTGCGTGCCAAGTACTGATCCAGGTAGGTTTTAAAGGATAGACGGCAACCCTCCGCTACCACCCTCCCAGGCAGGAAACGCCAGATAGTCAGAACTCACTGGGTAAAAAGCTTTATCCTCAAATTCCCCCATAACCTTCCACCCTCACTTTGAAGTTGTGTCCCCTCGTAACTGACCCTTTACCTAAGGGGACGATCTGATCTCTATTCACCCTGTCCTTGCCCCTCTTAAACTTGTACTCCTCAATCAGCACACTCTTCAGTCTTCTTTGCTCTAGAGAAAACAACCCAAGGCTATCAAACTTCTCTTCAGAACTTAAATGTTCATTCCCAGGTAGCATCCTGGTAAATCTCTTTTGCCGCCCCTCCAGTGCCATTACCTCGTTCATATAATGTGGCGACAAGGTTTGCATACAGTTCTCCTGCTGTGGCCTCATCAAAGTTCCATGCAGCACAGAAAGGTTCGCGCATCAGAGAGTTGAGGCAAGTCACTGTTTCTGAAATTCCAGTTGGCGTTGCAATAAGGTCGAATGCAACATGAGCAAAAAATGCTCACTTTTTATTTTTAATGTCAGCACGTTGGAGAGAAATGTTCCTCCTCCTTTTTACATTTTCCAATTATCGCTTCTTGCCTGAGGAATTGCTTTTTATCATTTGCTTACATGCGTAAACATATTGTAAGGAACCTCTTTTCAATCCATGCCTTATCTTTGATTCCTTTTCAATGTCTGTTCTGTCGTCTGCTTCAATACTGCAGATTTTAATTTGAACATGACACACCCCTGATCTAATCTGTCATTGGACCTGGCCAAAGATACCTCTTGGAACAGTGTGCTCTGTGGCAGGGTCAAGTGATATATTTTCGATGGACATGGCTAGCAGCCAACTTATCCAATTCTCGAGGCTCTTTGGCAGAGCCGACAGAAGCTTACGGAAGAAGGGAGCAGTGTCCATTTTAATCCAGTTTGGCTTCGAACTCGAGGGCAACCTGAAACAAGTAAAACGCTGTCTCAATGACTCAACGACTCAGGCGGTTTAAATGCTTCAACCCAGCCAGTGCATGTTCCTCTACTGACGAATGGGCTGGCATGCTAAACCAGACCTCTGTCATTTCATGAATTGTGACAAATGGCCTTTCTTCTTCCGCAGAACCTGGGAGCTGTTTGCAACACTCATTTATATTCTGATCAGGCAACTGGGAAGCCTGAGCTCTAAATTCTCTCTGCCTTGTTTGATTCTTTCGGAAACTCAGAATAATCAGGGAGGAGAATCCAGTTCAGTTGCATAATTGTATTAATTTGTTTATTTTTTCACAGCTCCAATATTCTCGACATCAAAGCAATGCTGTGATTTGTCTTTCTAAGACCCATCATGGTGACCTGACACATATTCGACTTGCGGTTTTATAATTCATCCTATTTACTGAATTTGTACGCTTCGCAATTTGCCGTTTTTTTTGACGCCGTAGGCAAATATGAATGTACAGTACCTGAGAGATCTGTGCGTGGCATTAACATGCAGGTTAAAGACGTTTGTCCATTCTGCATGAATTGGTGAATTTTCTCACTGCTTCGTGATGGGAAACTAGATATCTGCACAAATATTGTCAGAGCTGCAAAGTAAATGCTTCAAATTTGTCCGTGAAAGGCAAACAATCCTCACGTGTGCTTTCCAAATGTCTGAAACGTCCATGCTCTGGATTTCGTGATACTTCAATTAAACCGTCTTGACGGAAACATAACAGCTCTCATCAGAATATAGATGTTTGTTAAGTGGCCTGGAATTGATGCCCAAATTAACTAACCACGTGTCTCAGTGGGAATATATGTATTGTATAAGTAGGAGGTTGCCTTTAACAAAGCACCATATCGTGTAAAACAGACATAAACCACTCAAACCACAGACAATATAGAATGGAAAAAGAAATAATTCTGCAGATCGGAGATGTCTTCTATCATACTCTTGCAGTGTTGGGTATACCAGGTAGGATGAGAAGCATGGTTAAATAATTATTAACTCCATTGGATCTATCCTCTCTTCCTTCCATTGGCATAGAATTATCTCCTTCCTTATAATAATTCAGCAGAGATTTTTATTTGCTTTGCGACTGTTCGGCTATCCATCTTTAACTTCTAGACATCTGCTGCAGTCTGCTGATTTCACCAACTGTCTTTGTGTTCTTCAATCAGCAATGTTTCCCGCTGCATGTACGTTTCCGTTATGCAATTCAGAAGTTAAAATAATCATTGGGAGCTCTCAGTAACCTGTTGCTCAACCATCACCACTTCAGATCTCGTTTTCCTCTAATTACCTTTCCTAATCAATGACACACGTTGTTTCCATTGGTTACTGTACTTCCAAAGCCCTTCGTCTCTCCAATTCAATGTCTGCATTTCAATATTTTCTTTTACAATAAAAACAGAAAATGTTGGAAACACTCGAGTGATCTGGAATATTTTGCGGGCAGTTAATGTTTCGGTGTGATTCCAGACCATAATTCCGATTGGAGTTAATTGCAGAAGCGTAATTGTATGGAAATTCGGGACGTTCTTTCTATTCATTGCATAAGGGCCTGGCTTGCTGTACCAGCTTCGGTTGCCTGTCCCTAATTTAGTTGTTCACCTGATGGCAAATGTAGTAATAACAGCAGATTTCCTTCCCTGAATTCAAACGGGTGATATTTGTACAACAAAGCTTTAATGGGCGGCACGCCGCACAGTGGTTAACACAGTTGTTTCACAACTTTGCTAACCACAGTTCACAGGTTCGATTCTCGGTTTGGTTCACTGTCTGTGCGAAGTCTTCACGGTCTTCCCGTGTCTGCGTGAATTTCCACTGTGTGCTTTGGTTTCCTCCCACAGTCCGAAGATGTGCGGGTTCGATGGATAGGCCATGCTAAATTGCCCTTGGCGTCCAAAATAAAAAAGGTTATGTGGGGTGACTAGGTTACGGGAGTACGGGTTTAAATAGGGTGCTCTAAGGTCCTGTGCATCCTCGAAGGGCCAAATGGCCTCCTTCTGCACTGCAAATTCTATGAATGGTTAAGCTTCGACGTTTCATACCAAATTGCTATTCTTTTCAATGTTACCATCTACTGGGTTGTGACTCGAACTGGAGGGGCAGAGCGTTACCCGGGATCTAATCATCGCGAGTTCAGTGCCGGTGACACTGTCCACTAGTTCCCCAAATCCAGGCATAGAAAAGCGAAGCATTATTTCCCTTCCTCTCCACTGATGCTGCTTGATTTGAGGAGGGTTGTGTTCACCAGTATTTTCGGTTTTATATCAAATGAATAACATTGCATGTATTTTGAATGCATTTTCCTTTAACATTCTCCGCATAACCTACCTCTTTCGTCAAGCTAGTTATCTTCTGTTTGAATATCACATTCTGTCGTATATTGTCAGTCTTGTCATTGTTCATATATTTGGATCATAATTTTTATTCTGTTGATTGCCAACTCCAACTACAAGTTGTTGTTCTTGTAACGGGAACGTGCCTTTAGATCTCATAAAATGTTTTTTTATCATGATGAGGGTTGTTGCAACAAACGAGTGTCTGAAGGCATTTGGTCGACCCGATCAATATGGGCCCCACAGCTAACCCTAACATTACAGGTTGTTCTTTCGGTGAGATGATTCAAATTAGTCCTCCAGATTGAGTGTAATTTGGCAGGCAATTCAAAACAAGTTGAACCTAAAATTCATGCTGCCAATATCCTTTCAGTTCCTGGACATCTCGACTTTTTGGGGAAGTGCGAGAAGTGCGTGAATATTCTGAGTCCAGATCAAATGCACATTCCATTAACACCTTGTTTCAGACAGATTCGCGTCCTGCTAGTTTACGATCGATAGATCTGATTTTGAGGGGCATAATTGATTCAGCCAATCTGTGTTGAATGTAAACGCAGATTGTTTAAAAAGCTCTCAGTGCTTAAACAGAGAATGATCACTTTGCTGGGAGAGGTTGCTTTGCATTACAGTCTTAAAATCGATATACTTCGTTGACAAACAACACGTCTATTAACCAAAGACTCTGCTGTTGATCCATCAGAATTTAGGTTCATACCGATTTCATTTTTAAAATTGTATTAAATGCGCCGAGGCACAATAAATTGCAGGATTCTAGGAAAAGCTTTTGTTTATGTCAAATCAGTTTGAAGCAGAGTTCTTGTCAGTGGATCAACAATGGCTGTAGTGACGATCAATAGAGATGGTTTGTGCAAGCATAGTATGTCCTTGTGAGTTTCTGTTTAAGCAGATTGTTTAAATTAGCGAGGATCCGGGACTTTCTTGCTCTAATAAACTGTTCCTGTATACAGAAGGTGTTGTAGGTAATGGTTGCACTGCATTGTACTAGTTAATGTCCAATAGGACGTTGGGTTTCAGCCAGTAATTAAACACGAGCGAGTGCTGTTTACATTCACCAATTTCTGCTTCAGTGTGTTAGTTATATAGACTCTAATTATCGTGGGTATGTACAAGTTACGCTCTATTTTAGTGTTAATGTAGACACTGCAATTTTGCGGAGTTCGCATATTCTCTCTTGTCGCATGAAAATGTTTACCTTGTAAACATCCAAACATTGCAGGTTACGTGGAATTGTCAAGTTAAATTGTTCCTTTGTGTACATAAGGTTTGAAACTCGGGTTACTGAGTTACGGGGACAGGGTCAGAGAATGGGCCTAGGTAGGGTTCTCTTTCCAAGTGTTGCTGCAGACGTGATGGGACGAATGGCCACGACTTGCGCTGTGGTATTCTCTGAACCTATGACCGAAATATAAACAAAACTAGAACGTTGCATATATACAACCGACCTGGAAGCTTCCGCGGAGACTCTTCAAACTGAGATAAGGGAACCATTGATGACGGGTGAAATTGTGAGACTAGCTAAAATGAAAAAGGAAGCAAACATAGGATCGAGGCAACTCAAAACTGATGAAGCTTTGGAGGAATATCGGGAAAGTAGGACGAATCTCAAACGCGCAATATAGTGGCTAAAAGGGGTCATGAAATATCTTTGGCAAACAGGGTTAAGGGAAATCCCAAAGCCTTTTATTCGTATAAGGAGCAGGAGGGTAACTAGAGAAAGGATTGGCCACTCAAAGAAAAAATAAGGAATTTATGCGTGGACTCAGAGGAAATGGGTGAGATTCTTAATGAGTACTTTGCATCGGTATTCACAACGGAGAGGGACAAGACGGATGTTGAGGCTAGTAATGGATGTTTAAATACTCTAGGTCAAGTTGTCATACGGAAGGGGAAAGTTTTGGGTATTCTAAAAGACATTAAGGTGGACAAATCCCCAGGACCGGATGGGATCTATCCCAGGTTACTGAGGGAAGCGAGGGTTGAAATAGCTGGGGCCTCAACAGACAACGTTGCAGCATCCTTGAGCACGGGTGAGGTCCCGGAGGACTGGCGAATTGCTAATGTTGTCCCTTTGTTTAAAAAGGGTAGCAGGGATAATCCAGGGAATTATAGACCTGTGAACTTGACGTCAGTGGTAGGCAAACTGTTGGAGAAAATACTGAGGGATAGAATCTATTCACATCTGGAAGAAAATAGACTTATCAGTGATAGGCAGCATGGTTTTGTGTAGGGAAGGTCATGTCTTAAAAACCTAATAGAATTCTTTGAGGAAGTGGCAAAGTTAATTGATGAGGGAAGGGCTGTAGATGTCATATACATGGACTTTAGTAAGGCGTTTGATAAGGTTTCCCATGGCAGGTTTATAGAAAAAGTGAAGTCGTATGGGGTTCAGGGTGTACTAGCTAGATGGATAAAGAACTGGCTGGGCAACGGAGACAGAGTAGTGGAAGGGAGTGTCTCTAAGTGGAGAAGGGTGACTAGTGGTGTTCCACAGGGGTCCGTGCTCGGACCACTGCTGTTTGTGATCTACATACATGACGTCGAGGAAGGTATAAGTGGTCTGATTTGCAAGTTTGCAGATGATACTAAGATTGGTGGAGTTGCAGATAGCGAGGAGGACTGTCAGAGAATACAACAAAATATAAATAGATTGGAGAGTCGGGCAGAGAAATGGCAGATGGAGGAGTTGAATCCAGGGAAATGCGAAGTGATGCATTTCGGAAGATCAAATTCAAGAGAGGACTATATGGTCAATTTAAGGGTCTTGGGGAAAATTGATGTACGGAGAGATCTGGGAGTTCAGGTCCTTTCTACCCTGAATGTGGCAACGCAGGTTGATAGAGTGGTCAAGAAGGCATACAGCATGCTTGCCATCATCGGACGGGATATTGAGTACAAGTGTTGGCAGGTCATGTTACAGTTGTATATGGTTTTGGTTCGGCCACATTTGGAATACTGCGTGCAGTTCTGGTCGCCACATTACCAGAAGGATGTGGATGCTTTGGAGACGGTGCAGAGGAGGTTCACCAGGATGTTGCCTGGTATGGAGGGTGCAAGCTATGAAGAAAGGTTGAGTAGGTTAGTATTGTTTTCGTTGGAAATACGGAGGTTGAGGGTGGACCTGATTGAGGTCTCCAAAATCATGAGAGGTATGGACAGGGTGGATCGCAGCAAGCTTTTCCCAAGAGTGGGGGTGTCAATTACAAGGGGTCACGATTTCAAGGTGAGAGGGGGAAAATTTAAGGGAGATGTGCGTGGAAAGTTTTTTACGCAGAGGGTGGTGGGTGCCTGGAACGCTTTACCAGCGGAGGTGGTAGAGACGGGCACGACAGCATCATTTAAGGGGCATCTAGACAGGTATATGAACGGGCGGGAACAGAGGGAAGTCGACCTTAGAAAATAGGAGACAGGTTTAGATAAAGGATCTGGATCGGCGAAGGCTGGGAGGGCTGAAGGGCTGTTACTGTGCTGTAATTTTCTTTGTTTGTTCTTTGTCTTGCAAGTTCCTTCAATGTATCCGTGAAATTGAATATTGTCATTCTGTTCTGACCAATTTGACACATCATGTTCGATTTGCCATTTTTTTCTCATTCTCTATCTATGTTCCTTTTGTGGAACTATTGTGTCGCCCTCACACTGTTATTTCTAAATAACATATTTTGGGCATTTGTAAATTTGGAAACCATAACGTCTGACGCTAGCCATAATTCGTGAATCACGACAGTCTACAGTTATCCCATGCACCACCTCTGGTTGATGAACGAAATGCAATAACCTTTATTCGCTTGGAATAAAAGGTGCAACAGGCAAGATGAAGAGTGTGGGTGATAACAGCATGGAGAGAGAATTGACTCAAAGACATATCACAAAAGATACGTAATGTGGTCTAATTTTAACTGGATTGCAGGCCGAGATTGGTGGAGTACCTTAAGGATAGGTGGAGATCATCGCTTGTAATAAGCTATGCAGATAATCTTGTGACTTGCAAGGTCTATGTTTGCTGTTTTCGATTAGTTTTATTGCAATTCCTGATGTCTTTATGCTCTTGTTTCTTCATGGTCTGAAGCACTCATTAGGCCTCTTCCCTCCGAGCCTTATGTCAGCCAATGTTTTCCTGGCCAATTTACAATTTCCCACCTCCCACAAACTTAATGTGTTTCACAATTCAGTTGTTCATGTCCGATTGCGCACATTGACATACCCTCTGACCAATATGCACTCCCGGTAGAGACACACATTAAAATTCATGCTGTTGCTGAAAATTATTACATGCCCTGGCACCTCTGACCACTTTAAGTATACACAACACTACAATGATCAGTGATTTCTGCATTCATCCATTGTCAATCCTGATTTACTCAGTCCATTCTGTCTCCAGTTTCTTCTGACAAGACCTCCCACTCGGTACATCACCCATGGACATTCCGCCCCTTACTCGCTCTTTTGGCATTGCAGCTTCCCGAAAAGTGTTCAGTTCAGCAAATGCACGTGTAACTGTCAACATATGTGCTGAATTTTTCCTTATATAGACCTGTTTCCTTTGCAGTTGTCTTTTTTGTTGCTGATTATATTGTCAATTTTTCTAATGGTATGACTTTCCTCTGTGGATGACTGCAAATAGTTGCAACTCTTGTGAAACGTTGAAAGTGATAAAATATCGGAAGGAGAAGTTGACGCATATTCGATAGCAAGAGATTTGGAAAGGAGAGCAAAAGCAATAGGCAAAGCATTTTAAAGGGCATTTCGAAGGAGAAGAGAACCGTGCTGTCTAAGAAAGGAATTCAATAACTTATAGATGAATCATGTGAAAGATGGCGACTTAATAAAGGTAATAGAAGAGAAAGGTTGTTGTATGGAGTTAGTTGTCGTCTATAGAATGCAGTGCATAACGAGGTCATTCGGCCCAACGAGTATGCACCAACCCTCTGAAAAAACATCCGACTTCGGCCCATTCCTGTGCATTATCTCCGTAACCCTGTAATCACCCGCCCACAACACTGGCCATCAAATTGGCAAGTCCATTTCACCTAAACTACATATACTTGGACTGCCGGGTTGGGGCTATTGCAAACATATCAATAGGGGATAGAGAAGGAACGCCAAGGAGGTTGACGTTACGCTCTGAATTCAGAAATACGTCATTTGGCTGTTATGTGTATTCCCTTTTATCCTTTCTTCATTACAGCCAACTTAGTCACTCTGATGATCCTCCGATTCAAGGACTGCGGCCTGTGCAAGAGAACAACTATCTACCTGGTAGCCATGGTGTCAGCGGACCTGCTAGTCCTCATATTTCTTGTTCTGATCAATCATATACTGGCGCCTCGTGTACCACATGCGTTTTACCTTAACAGCTTCGTATATGGTTTGAACTCTATCTTGAGTGTCGCTGTAACAAACTGTTCCGTCTGGCTTACTGTGTCCTTCACGTTTGACCGCTTCGTGGCCATCTGCTGCCAGAGTTTTAAAAGGAGGTACTGTGTCCCTAAATCTGCAGCTCTGGTCGTTGGAGCGATTTATCTTGGGACATATTTGAGGAGCATCCCCAATTTCTTCACAAATGTCCATTACTATGACCACGAAGAACTGGAGAAGGAAACCAACAATGCTCGCATCACAGATTCAATTCAGGCCTGGAGGGTATTTTACTGGGTGAAGCTAATTTTAAATCCATTAGTCCCCTATTTCGCCGTGATACTGCTCAATCTTTTGACGGTCAGACATGTCCTGGCGGCCAGTGAGGTCCGGCGGGCATTCCGGGGAGATGGTCAGGGTTCCGTGGACCCCGAGATGAAGAATCGGAGGAAAGCCCTGGTTTTGCTGATTGCAGCCTCCGCCAGTTTCATCTTGCTGTGGATGCCAACCATCGGGCTCTTTCTTTTCTCAAGGATCACTGCAACATACAGTTTCCACGACTTCAAAGAGCCCGTGGCTGTTATTCATGAACTCGCTGACATGCTCAGTACACTGAACTGCTCTACGAGCACGTGTATGTACGCTCTCACCCAATCAAAATTCAGGGCAGAGCTGAGAAGGGCGGTGCGATACGGGAAAGACCTAATGACAAAAACTAGTACAACACGTCAGTGAATTCAACCAATGACGCGAATAAAAAACCCCACTAAAATTTCAGAGGTGATCAGATCAATTTGCAATCACAACACTCGTTTGGAAGCCACTTTCATTGAGCAATTGCATTCACTACAGATTTAAAGGAATAAAGATAATCGTTCACAATGCATCGTTAAAAGTCTGTGTTCTCAATAAAATTTCACAGTGAAATTGATACATGTTCTTAGAGATATGCTTTGGAAGCGGAAAGACTTTTGAGTTCACCGGGCTTCGCCTAGGTTTAGGCCTGATTAAACTGAAAATGTTAAAAGAAAGGATTTGGCATTGCATATGAAACTAGAGTCAACGCTCAATCAGCCTTGGAACTGGGACTTGACCAAAAGTGAAATACAAAACGCGGACACACTTCCGGAACATGCTTGCCTCTGCCCCGTCACACACCCATCAGGATTTCATTGCTTCAATTGTTGTGCACCAGCTTTATTGGGTAGCCCAGATGGAGCAACTCTTTTGGGCACCCAGAGTTGTCACCGGAACATTATACAGCAACAAGATACGTGCAAACTACTCCCGGAGATGTACATTTTGGCCGGCTCCCTGATGTTCTGCCAAGCAGCAATCACCGAATGCATTAGATGATGGCAACCCCTCCCGAGGCTTCATTGACAGAAAGGCACAGAAGCTTCCAGAAATGACCGAAGGGAGGATGATAAAAGAAGACGTGCAAGATCTCTCTGTAGCAAACAATCGACGCGAGACGTGACCGTGGCCACCTAGAACATTGACCAGTGAGGGACGAAAGCAAACAGCCAGCGCCAATATCTTTGTGATAACGGCCCAGAGAGACTCGAGGATCGGACAGTCTCTTTGTTCCACCCATCTTTACGGATAGTATAACTGAAACTTGGTTACCTCTTGCCTTTCATTGAATAAAATTGGTTGAAATATAAATTTTCCTTGTTCTTTGTTCTCGCTATTACAAACATTTGGGGAAAAGCCTTGAATGAACAGAGCGGTCGAATACTTTTATTGCGCAGATACCAGCACCTTCAGGGACTTGCATAATTACAGCTGCGATAATGATCAGTATCCGCCTGCTTTTAGAAATTACAGTGCAGAAGGAGGCCATTCGGCCCATGGAGTCTGCATCGGCCCTTGAAAAGAGCAACAAATCAAGCCCACACCTCTGCCCAATACCGGTAACCCAGTACTCCCACTTAATATTTTTTGGACATTGAGGGCAATTGAGCATGGCCAATCAAACTAACGTGCATATCTCTGGACTGTGGGATGAAACCGGAGCACCCGCTGGAAACCCACGCAGACACGGGGAGAATGTGAACGCCACACAGACAGTAACCCACGCCGTGAATCGAACCTGGGGCACTGGAGCTATGAAGCAACTATGCTGTCCACTATGCTACCGTGCTGCTTCTAAATTGTTTACTTGTAATATAATGGTGGTAAAGAGCAGTTAGAAAACAGAGCACAAAATATAACACTTAGGAAATAGTGCCAGGATCGGACAGAGTCAGCACAGATTTATCAACTGGAAACAATGCTTGACAATTCTTTTTTTTTAATTTAGAGATCCCAATTCATTTTTTTTCAATTAAGGGGCATTTTAGCGGGGCGAATCCACCTACCCTGCACATTTTTGGGTTGTGGGGGCGAAACCCACGCAGACACGGGGAGAATGTGCAAACTCCACATGGACAGTGACCCAGAGCCGGGATCGAAACTGGGACCTCGGCGCCGTGAGACTGCAATGCTACCATTGCGTCGCCGTGCTGACCTGATGTTTGACAATTCGAATGGAATTCTTCGAGGCTGCAATGAGTAAAGTTGACGAGAAGGGTGCCAGTGGATGTGATATATGTCTACTTTCAGAAGCTGTTTGACAAAGTTTTGTATCGTCGATTACTGTGCATAATTAAAGCACATAATTTATTAAGATGGACAGAAAGCTGCTTCGCAGACAGGAAACACAGACAAGGAGATAACAGGTAATAAATAGAGGGTTTCAACAGAGATATGCACAATATATGTCAATGATCTAAGCGGGCAGCAAGGTAGCGCAGTGGTTAGCATTGCTGCCTCACGGCGCACTCCTCCAGGTCATTCATAAAAATGACAAACACCAGTGGGCGAAAACAGATCCTTGTGGTATACCACCAGTAACAGGACTCCAGTCTGAGAATTTCCCATCAACCACCACCCTTTGTCTTCTTCCAGCTTGCCAATTTCTGATCCAAACTGCTAAATCACCCTGAATACATTCCTCCGTATTTTCTGCAATAGCCTACCGTGGGGAACATTATCAAACGCTTTACTGAAATCCATATACACCACATCAACTGCTTTACCCTCATCCAGCTGTTTGGTCACCTTCTCAAAGAACTCAATAAGGTTTGCGAGGCACGACCTACCTTCACAGAACCGTGTTGACGATCTCTAATCAAATTATTCCTTTCCAGATGATAATACATCCTATATCTTATAAACCTTTCCAAGACTTTGCCCATAACAGAAGTAAGGCTCACTGGTCTATAGTTGCAGGGGTTGTCATCTACTCCCCTTCTTGAACAAGGGGACAACATTTGCTATCCTCCAGTCTTCTTGCACTATTCCTGTAGACAAAGATGACTTAAAGATCAAAGCAAAAGGCTCAGCAATCTCCTCCCTAGCATCCCAGAGAATCCTAGTATAAATCCCATCCGGCCCAGGGCACTTATATATTTTCACTCTTTCCAGATTGCTAAAACAACTCAAGTCATTCTAGTCTAGTAGCCTGTATCTCAGTATTCTCCTCGACAAAATTGTCTTTCTCCTGTGTGAATACTGAAGTGAAATATTCATTTAGCAACTCTCCCATCTCCTCGGACTCCACGCACAACTTCCAAATACTGTCCTTGACTTGCCCTCCTCTTAACCTAGTCATTATTTTATTCCTGCCATATCTATAGAAAGCTTTAGGGTTATTCTTGATCGTTGCTGCGAAACACTTCTCATGTCCCCTCCTGGCTCTTCTTAGTTCTCTCTTTAGGTCCTTCCTAGCTAACTTGTAACTCTCGACCGCCCTAACTGAACATTCACGTCTCATCTTTATATAAGCCTCCTTCTTCCTCTTGAAAAGTGTTTCAACTACTTTAGTAAACCACATGTCCCTCGCTGGACCACATCCTCCCTGCCTGACAGGTACATACTTATCAATGACACGTAGGAGCTGTTCATAGAACATAGAACATTACAGCGCAGTACGGGCCCTTCGGCCCTCGATGTTGAGCCGATCTGTGAAACCATGTGAAGACTATCTGACCTACACTATTCCATTTTCATCCATATGTCTATCCAGTGACCACTTAAATGCCCTTAAATTTGGCGAGTCTACTACTGTTGCAGGCAGGGCGTTCCAACCCCTACCACTCTCTGAGTAAAGAAACTGCCTCTGACATCAGTCGTATATCTACCACCCCTCAATTTAAAGCTATGTCCCCTCGTGTTGGTCATCACCATCAGTGGAAAAATACTCTCACTGTCCACCCGATCTAACTCTCTGACTATCTTATATGTCTCTATTAAGTGACCTCCCAGCCTTCTCCTCTCTAACGAAAACAACCTCAAGTCCGTGAGCCTTCCCTGCAAGACCTTCCCACCGTACCAGGCAACATCCTAGTAAATCTTCTCTGAACCCTTTCCAAAGTTTCCACATCCTTCCTATAATGTGGTGACCAGAACTGCACGCAGTACTCCAGGTGCGGCCGCACCAGTGTTTTGTACAGCTGCAGCATGACCTCCTGGCTCCGAAACTCAATCCCCCTACTGATAAAGGCTAGCACACCATATGCCTTCTTAACAGCCCTGTTAACCTGGCTGGCAACTTTCAGAGATTTATGTACCTGGACGCCGAGATCTCTCTGTTCATCGACACGACCAAGAATTTTTCCATTAGCCCAGTACTCTGCATTCCTGTTACTCCTTCCAAAGTGAACCACCTCACACTTTTCCGCATTAAACTCCATGTTCCACCTCTCAGCCCAGCTCTGCAGATTATCTATGTCCCTTTGTATCCTATAACATCCTTCAGCACTATCCACAAATCCACCGCCCTTCGTGTCATCTGCAAATTTACTAACCCATCCTTCTACACACTCTTCCAGGTCATTTATAAAAAGGACAAACAGCAGTGGCCCCAAATCAGATCCTTGTGGTACACCACTAGTAACCGAACTCCAGGATGAACATTTGCCATCAACCACCACCCTCTGTCTTCTTACAGCTTGCCAATTACTGATCCAAACCGCAAAATCACCTTCAAACCCATACTTCCTTATTTTCTGCAATAGTCCACCGTGGGGAACCTTATCAAGCGCCTTGAACAAGCTCCACATTTCCATTGTGCCCATCCCCTGCAGTTTCCCTCCCCATCCGATGCATCCTAAGTCTTGCCTCATCGCATCAAAATTGACTTTCCCCCATCTATAACTCTTAACCTGCGGTATATACCTATCCCTTTCCATCACTACAGTAAACGTAATCGAATTGTGGCCACAGTCACCAAAGGGCTCCGAATCTAACACCTGCCCTGGTTCATTACCAATATGGCCTCGCCCCTCGTTGGCCTATCTACATACTGTGTCAGGAAACCCTCCTGCACACATTGGACAAAAACGGACCCATCTAAAGTACTCGAACTATAGCGTTTCCAGTCAATATTTGGAAAGTTAAAGTCCCCCGGAGCAACTACCCTGTAACTTTCGCTCCTAGACAGAATCATCTTTGCAATCCTTTCCTCTACATCTTTGGAACTTTTCTTACATATAGAATTTGCAGTGCAGAAAGAGGCTATTCGGCCCATCGAGTCTGCACCGGATCCTGGAAAGAGCACCCTACCCAAGGTTAACACCTCCACCCTATCCCCATAACCCAGTAACCCCACCCAACACTAAGGGCAATTTTGGACACAAAGGGAAATTTATCATGGCCAATCCACCTAACCTGTACATCATTGGACTGTGGGAGGAAACCACAGCACCCGGAGGAACCCCACGCACACACGGGGAGGATGTGCAGACTCCGCACAGCCATTGACCCAAGCCGGAATCGAACCTGGGACCCTGGAGCTGTGAAGCGATTGTGCTATCCACAATGCTACCGCGCTGCCATTTCGTAGGCCTATAGAAAATCCCTAACAGGGTGACCTGTCCTTTCCTGTTTCTAACCTCAGCCCATGCTACAACAGTAGACTAGTCCCCATCAAACGTACTTTTTTCCACCGTAATACTCTCCTTTACTGACGAACAATGCCACCCATCCCTCTCTTTTACCACCTTTCCTGAGCGTACTGAAATTTCCAAACCCCGGCACCTGCAACAACCATTCCTGTCCCTGCTCTATCCATGTCTCCGAAATGGCCACAACATCGAAGTCCCAGGTACCAACCCATGCCGCAAGTTCACCCAACTTATTCCGGATGCTCCTAGCATTGAGGTGGACACACTTTAAACCACCTTCCTGCCTGCCGGTACACTCCTCCAACTTTGAAACCTTGCAAATGATCTCACTACTCACAACCTCCTGTATACTGGAGCTACAATTCAGGTTCCCAATCCCCTGCTGAACTAGATTGCCCGTTAGCAAATTTCCCCTGCAGGATATTGGTACCCCTCTGGTCGAGGTGTAGACCATCGAAGTGAATGTTCAGCCATGACCGTATTGTATGGCAGAGCAGCGTCGACGGGCTGAATATCCTGTTCTTCTTCCTATGTAACTGTCCAGGGAAAATTTTAGGGAAGGGTGTAGATGAATCTTTACTCGTTCCCTAACCCCGCACAGTATCTGTCCCGGCAGTATTTGATGGGGACAGTGTAGAGGGAGCTTAACTCTGTATCTAACGCCGTGCTGTACCTGACCTTGACTTGATGGGGACAGTGTTGAGGGAACTTTAATCAGTATCTAACCACGTGCTGTACATGTCCTGGAAGTGTTTGATGGGGACAGTGTAGATTATGTGTGTCTGGGTTGGTATGTATGTGTGTATCTATGTATATGTGTATGTGTCTTGATGTAAGTATTTGCCGGTATATTGTGCATTTGCGTGGGTGGGTATGTATGTGTGTGCCTGTGTATATGTTTGTGTGTGTTTATGTATGTGTTTCTCGGTGTATTTGTGCATATGCGTGGTTGGGTATATATGTGTGTGCCTGTGTATATGTGTGTCTGTTATTGTGTATGTGTGCATGTGGGTGGGTACGAATGTGTGTGTCTGTGTATATGTGTGTGTGTTTGTGTATGTTAGTCGGTTTATGTGTGTATGAGTGTGTTAGAACATAATAACATAAGAACTAGGAGCAGGAGTAGGCCATCTGGCCCCTCGAGCCTGCTCCGCCATTCAATTAGATCATGGCTGATCTTTTGTGGACTCAGCTCCACTTTCCGGCCCGAACACCATAACCCTTAATCCCTTTATTCTTCAAAAAACTATCTATCTTTACCTGAAAAACATGTAATGAAGGGGCCTCAACTGCATCCCCGGCAAGGAATTCCATAGATTCACAACCCTTTGGGTGAAGAAGTTCCTCGTAAACTCAGTCCTAAATCTACTTCCGCTTATTTTGAGGCTATTTCCCCTAGTTCTGCTGTCACCCGCCAGTGGAAACAACCTGCCCGCATCTATCCTATCTATTCTCTTCATAACTTTAAATGTTTCTATAAGATCCCCCCTCATCCTTCTAAATTCCAACGAGTACAGTCGCAGTCTACTCAACCTCTCCTCATAATCCAACCCCTTCAGCTCTGGGCTTAACCTAGTGAATCTCCTCTGTACACCCTCCAGCGCCAGTACGTCCTTTCTCAAGTAAGGAGACCAAAACTGAACACAATACTCCAGGTGTGGCCGCACTAACACCGTATACAATTGCAACATAACCTCCCTAGTCTTAAACTCCATCCCTCTAGCAATGAAGGACAAAATTCCATTTGCCTTCTTAATCACCTGTTGCACTTGTAAACCGACCTTCTGTGACTCATGCACTAGCACACCCAAGTCTCTCTGAACAGCGGCATGCTTTAATATTTTATCGTTTAAATAATAATCCCGTTTGCTGTTATTCCTACCAAAATGGATAACCTCACATTTGTCAACATTGTATTCCATCTGCCAGACCCTAGCCCATTCACTTAACCTATCCAAATCCCTCTGCAGACTTCCAGTATCCTCTGCACTTTTCGCTTTACCACTCATCTTAGTGTCGTCTGCAAACTTGGACACATTGCCCTTGGTCCCCAACTCCAAATCATCTATGTAAATAGTGAACAATTGAGGGCCCAACACGGATCCCTGAGGGACACCACTAGCTACTGATTGCCAAACAGAGAAACACCCATTTATCCCAACTCTTTGCTTTCTATTAATTAACCAATCCTCTATCCATGCTACTACTTTACCCTTAATGCCATGCATCTTTATCTTATGCAGCAACATTTTGTGTGGCACCTTGTCAAGCGTTTTCTGGAAATCCAGATATACCACATCAATCGGCTCCCCGTTATCTACTGCACTGGTAATGTCCTCAAAAAATTCCATTAAATTAGTTAGGCATGACCTGCCCTTTACGAACCCATGCTGCGTCTGCCCAATGGGACAATTTCTATCCAGATGCCTCGCAATTTCTTCCTTGATGATAGAGTCCAGCATCTTCCCTACTACCGAAGTTAAGCTCACTGGCCTATAATTTCCTGATTTCTCCCTACCTCCTTTTTAAAACAGTGGAGTCACGTTTGCTAATTTCCAATCCACCGGGACCACCCCAGAGTCTAGTGAATTTCGGTAAATTATCACTAGTGCATCTGCAATTTCCCTAGCCAGCTCTTTTAGCACTCTGGGATGCATTCCATCAGGGCCAGGAGACTTGTATACCTTTAGCCCCATTAACTTGCCCATCACTCCCTCTTTAGTGATAACAATCCTCTCAGGGTCCTCACCTGTCATAGCCTCATTTCTATCAGTCGCTGGCATGTTATTTGTGTCTTCCACTGTGAAGACCGACCCAAAAAACCTGTTCAGTTCCTCAGCCATTTCCTCATTTCCCATTATTAAAACTCCCTTCTCATCCTCTAAAGGACAAATATTTACCTGAGCCACTCTTTTTTGTCTTATATTTTTGTAAAAACTTTTACTATCTGTTTTTATACTCTGAGCAAGTTTACTCTCATGCTCTATCTTACTCTTCTTTATAGCTTTTTTTTAGTAGCTTTCTGTTGCCCCTTAAAGATTTCCCAGTCCTCTAATCTCCCAGCAATCTTTGCCACTTTATATGCTTTTTCCTTCAATTTGATCCTCTCCCTTATTTCCTTAGATATCCACGGTCGAATTTCCCTCTTTCTTCCGTCCTTCCTTTTTGTTGGTATAAACCTTTCCTGAGCACTGTGAAAAATCGCTTGCAAGGTTCTCCACTGTTCCTCAACTGTTCCACCATAAAGTCTTAGCTCCCAGTCTACCTTAGCTAGTTCTTCTCTCATCCCCTTGTAATCTCCTTTGTTTAAACACAAAACACTAGTATTTGATTTTACTTTCTCACCCTCCATCTGTATTTTCAATTCCAACATATTGTGATCGCTCCTTCCTAGAGGATCCCTAACTATGAGATCATGAATCAATCCTGTCTCATTACACAGGACAAGATCTAGACCGCTTGTTCCCTCGTAGGTTCCATTACATACTGTTCTAGGAAACTATCGCGGATACATTCTATAAACTCCTCCTCAAGGTTGCCTTGACCGACCTGGTTAAACCAATCGACATGTAGATTAAAATCCCCCATGATAACTGCTGTACCATTTCTACATGCATCAGTTATTTCTTTGTTTATTGCCTGCCCCACCATATCGTTACTATTTGGTGGCCGATAGACTACTCCTATCAGTGACTTTTTCGACTTACTATTCCTGATTTCCACACAAATGGATTCAACCTTATCCTCCATAGCACCGATGTCATCCCTTACTATTGCCCGGATGACATCCTTAAATAACAGAGCAACACCACCTCCTTTACCATCCACTCTGTCCTTCCGAATAGTTTGATACCCTCGGATATTTAACTCCCAGTCGTGACGATCCTTTAACCATGTTTCAGTAATGGCCACTAAATCATAGTCATTTACGATGATTTGTACCATCAACTCATTTACTTTATTTCGAATGCTACGATCATTCAGGTAAAGTACACTTATGTTGGTTTTTTTTTACCTCTGTTTTGAATCTTGACATCTCCAGTTTTATTCCTTATGTAATTACTGGGCCTATTCACTGAGCTCCCCTCAGTCACTGTACCTTGTACTGTCGCCCTTTTAGATTTTTGACTAAGTCTTCTCTGCCTTGCACTTTTCCCCTTACTTCCATTTGCTTCTGTCCCTGTTTTACTACGTTCCAACTTCCTGCATCGGTTCCCATCCCCCTGCCACGTTAGTTTAAACCCTCCCCAACAGCTCTAGAAAACACCCCCCCTAGGACATCGGTTCCAGTCCTGCCCAGGTGCAGACCGTCCGGTTTGTGCTTGTCCCACCTCCCCCAGAACCGGTCCCAATGCCCCAGGAATTTGAATCCCTCCCTCTTGCACCATCACTCGAGCCACGCATTCATCCTATCTATCCTGACATTCCTACTCTGACTAGCTCGTGGCCCTGGTAGCAATACTGAGATTACTACCTTTGAGGTCCTACTTTTTAGTTTAACTCCTAATTCCCTGAATTCCGCTTGTAGGACCTCATCCCGTTTTTTACCTATATCGTTGGTGCCTATGTGCACCACGGCAGCTGGCTGTTCACCCTCCCTCCCAGAATGTCCTGCAGCCGCTCCGAGACATCCTTGACCCTTGCACCAGGGAGGCAACATACCATCCTGGAGTCTCGATTGCGTCCACAGAACCGCCTGTCTATTCCCCTTACGATCGAGTCCCCTATCACTATAGCCCTGCCATTTTTCTTCCTGCCCTGCTGTGCAGCAGTGCCAGCCATGGTGCCATGAACCTGGCTGCTGCTGCCTTCCCCTGGTGAGCCATCTCTCTCAACAGTATCCAAAGTGGTATATCTGTTTTGCAGGGAGATGACCGCAGGGGACACCTGCACTGCCTTCCTACTCTTTCTCTTTCTTTTGGTCACCCATTGTCTATCTCCCTCAGTAACCTTCATCTGCGGTGTGACCAACTCGCTAAACGTGCTATCCACGACCTCCTCAGCATCGCGGATGCTCCAAAGTGAGTCCATCCGCAGCTCCAGAGCCGTCAAGCGGTCTAACAAGAGCTGCAACTGAACACACTTCTTGCACGTGAAGGAGCCAGGGACAGTGGACGTGTCCCTGAGCTCCCACATCGCACACGAGGAGCATTACACGGGTCTGGGATCTCCTTCCATGTCTTAAACCCTTGGTAAACTTAAACAACTAGAATTTCAAAATAAAAATAAATAAATTAGACAATGAAAAGAAAAAGAGAGACTACTTACCAGTCACTTACCAGGGTTAAAAAGCACCTCCTCACACTCTGCACCGAATTACCTCACTGCACCAAATTACCAAGTTTCAATCCCCACTCTGGATGAGTCTCACTCCGCATGTGTCTCCTGGAAAAGTGCTAGTGTTGGTGGGTATGTATCTGTGTATCTATGAATCTGTGTGTGTTTGCGTACGTGTGTGTGTCCGTATATGTGTGTATGTGTGTGTGTGCCTATCTATGTCAGCTTGTGCGTGTGTGTTTGTATATTATAATTATTTTAGACTTCCACAGTGTGAATGGTGAATATTTGGTAGAGTCCGCTTGTGGTCGTGTTTTCGGACATTTTCTCCGAATACCGGGTGCTTATTTTAAAGGGTATAGGTGCAGGAGTGGTGGAGGAAGAGTCCGTTCCACCGGGGAATGGATTCCTGGACCTGAAGTGGTTTCAGCCGAAAGGACCGCTCGGGCCGAGAAACTTTTCCTGAGACAAAGGGATTGATGGCGGACTGTCAGGGATCGGCCCTGAGGTTTATGTAGCGGCTGACGGACATCTTTAACGACATGTTCACCCAGCAGAGGCAAGAGTCTTGGTGCGGAGATGGCTAAGAGGTGACCAGGCTTTATAAAATAAAGGCCGACCTCTTTAAGAACTGGGTGAAGCTCGGGATGCTGTACCTGGCTCGCCACTGGGTGACCTCGAATGGTGGTGAATACTCTTATGGGTCTCCAGAGGAAGGGATGCAGTATTTGAGAGTTAATTCCCCAGTAGTAGAAGGAGCACATTGAACTTTGGATTAGGTGTTGCGGAGCTTGGCTCTACCTGTCCCCCTGCCCGTGGTCGTTGGCGTTTTCCTTTTGGGGCTTTTTCCCTCCCTTCTTTTTGATTCTTCATTTTTGATCGGGTTTTGTTTCCCCTATCGGAGCCTTCCTGGGCTGTTCGGGGTTGGTTGGAATGTCGATGCGTCGTTGGTGAATGGATTGACCTCAGATCCGTTTTTTGTTTCTCTCTCTGGCGGCCATTGTCCTTTGTTCTTCTGAATTTTGATGTTGTTGTTTGCAGCAGGATGGTGTTTGTGCGGGGCGTGGAGGGGAATCTCTGGCGGGTAGGATGCTCGGCGCAATGGGCGGGGGCTGCTAGTCTAGTTGGGTGCTCTAGCTCACGGAGGTGCACTGTTCGGGTGGTGGTGGGGGGGGGGGTGCGGTGAGTAGGTGGTCAGTGTGTTGATGGGGGATGGAATTTATTTTTTGTGTGGAGCGGACGAGGACGGACTGCTGACAGTGCAGAGGCAATTGAAATGTGGTACCTGGCGAATCGATGTCGGTGGTCATCCGAGGGCGGACCTGACGAGGTGCTGGATGCGGGATGGAGGCTGTTCCAGGGGTGCTATGGTTCATTGGGGAGGGTGCGGTCTGGTCCGCCGATCGGATTGATCACATGGAACGTGAGAGTGTTGCTTGGGATGGTCAGGTGGGCTCATATGTTTGCGCTTTTGAGGAGCTTTAAACGCGGATGTGGTATTTTTACTGGAAACACAAGTGAACGTTGGGGATGAAACCGGGCTCAGGGAAGTGTGTGTAGGGCAGTTACTGCACTCAGGATTGGACTGGAAGACGAGCAGGGTGGCGCTGCGGAGAATTAAACGGTTCGCTTTTGAAGTTAAGACAAATGTGGCAGACTCCGGGGAAGGTTTGTTATGAAGAGTAGCGAACAGGATGGGATGCCTGTGGCATTGGCCCCGCAATGGGATGATGCAGAATTCATGAGCCGGTTGCTTGTGAAGCCCCAGGACCTGGACTCGAACCGGTTGATAATAGGGATTTTAACACTTTTTTGACAGAAAATGGGTCCGTCGATCTCGAAGTCAGGGAGGGTGTGGGCGCTGCTAAGGGAACTGGGGGGATATATGGAGTACCTGTGGGGAGGGTCTCTTGATAGATCGACCGAGGGCAAAGGCATTCCCATTTCTCTCCCATGTGAATAGAGTGCACTCCCGGATCGTCTATTTTGTGTTGGACAGGACGTTGTTGGCGGGGTTGGTTGCTGCGGAGTACTCGGCAGTTGTCGTTTCAGATCATGCGCCCATTGGGTGGTCTTGCAGGTGACTCGGGGGATGCGGGGCTGCGCCTCAGTGAAGGATGATGTGGTGCTGTTGGCAGATGAGGAGGTCTGTGAGCGGGTTATGGCTGCTATACGGCGATATGTGGAGCTGAACGACACGGGTGAGATGTTGGCTGGCGTGCTATGGGAGACACTGAACGCAATATTAGGGGGGGGGGGGAGGGTTATATCTGCCGGTCGCACAGAGATCAGATGGGACGGGCGGAGATGGCGAGGTTGGTGGATGAGATCATGCGGGTGGATAGATGTTCGGAGGCCCCGGAGCGGGATTGTTGACAGAGCAACAGAAACTCCAGGTGGAGTTTGAACTGATACCCATGGGCAAGGCAGGAAGGTAGCTGTAGAGAGCTGAGGGGCGGTCTGTCAATGCGTAGGAAAGGCAAGCAGGGTGGAGCCACATCAATTTTCGAATCCGGAAGCAGCGAGGGAGATCGGAAAAGTGCAGGATATGCGGGGACGGGGGCATGATCCTGAACTCGGTGGGGATGCATGGGGTGTTTGAGGATTTTTTTCAGCTACTGTATGATTCGGACTCCCCGGTCGGGGTGGAGGCAATGAGGCGTTTTTCAGAGGGAATGGACTTCACTAGCGTGGAGGAGAACCTAGTGGAGGGAATGGGAGCCCTCATTGGGCTGGTGGAGACGTTGGTGGTGGTTGAGGGTGTGGGTGTGATGCAGGCAGGGAATTAGACAAGGACCGGGGGGGTTCTCGGTGGACCATTATAAAACTTGATTTGGGGCCACTGCTGGTCAGGGCGTTTAATGAGGCGAGTGAGCCATGTTATCTCAGTGCGAGATCTCCGTAATTTTATAGAGTGATAAGGATCCGGAGCAGTGTCGGTCCCACAGGCAAATTTCGCTATTTAATGTGAATGATAAGTTGCTGGCCAAGATTTTGGCCTCAAGGTTTGAGAACTGTGTGCTAGGGGTGATTGGCGAGGACCAGACAGGATGTGTTGAGGAAAGGCATTTTTCGGCCTACATCAGGCGTCTGCTGAATGATATAATGATGACCCCGGATGGAGGAAGTGTGGAAATGGTAGTCGACATGGATTCAGTGAATTCCTTCTATCGAGTGGAGTGGGCAAAGTGCTGGGAGCAGCTGCACAAGCTCAATATGGCTCTGCTGGTGGAGCAAAAGAAGGGGGATTTTAGAAGATGGAATGTGTTCCCGCTGTCACTGGCGGGACCGCTGCTGTAGGTATAGATAACGGTTCTACAGAGGGTTTTTTTTGTGTCAGGCTCTCCCGACCTTCATTCCTAAGCTTTTTTCAGGAGGGTGAAAGCACTGATTTCGGAGTTTGTTTGGGCGGGTAAAGCCACGCGGTGAAGATGGTGCTGCGTGGTAGGGTCGGCGGGGGTGTGGGGATGGGAATTGGGGGGGGGGGGGGGGGGGGGGGGAGATGGGGGAGGCGGTGAGTTAACTCTTCCAAATTTAA
Organism: Scyliorhinus canicula; assembly: GCF_902713615.1. Taxonomy (NCBI): domain Eukaryota; kingdom Metazoa; phylum Chordata; class Chondrichthyes; order Carcharhiniformes; family Scyliorhinidae; genus Scyliorhinus; species Scyliorhinus canicula. Next base: position 936,380 of record NW_024055732.1, read on the forward strand.
TAAATTATTATTTGGCGGCGAATATAGCCATGGTTAGGAAGTGGGTCGCGGAGGAAGCGTCCGTTTGAAAGTGGATGGAGCCAGCCTTTTTTCAGGGCTTGAGCTTCGGGGCACAGTTGACGGCTCCTTTACTGTTCTCAGTGGCCAGGTATTCCACAAGCCCGGTAGTGGTGACGAAACTGAGGGGGTGAGGACAGTGGCGGCAGCACGTGAGGCTGGACCGGGCTTCGGTTTGAACACCGATATGCGGGAACCATAGGTTCTAAACGGGGATTGAGCGGTTCGCGGATCTTTTCGTTGGAGGCATCTTATCGATCTTAGAGGGGTTGGTGGAGGAATTTGACTGCCCGTCGGGAATTGATTCCAGCATTTACAGGTGAGGGATTTTGTTAGGAAGCAGGTTCCGTTCTTTCCCCATCTGCCGCCCCACGGGCAACACGACAAGATGGTGTCAAAAACAGATTAGGTGAAGATAAAGTGTGGGAAATATATAAGAAGAGGATGGATTACGAGGGAAAGTGGGAGGAAGAGTTGGGAAGGAGGTGGATGCAGGGTGTGGGATGAGGAATTGGGGAGGGGGGGGGGGTGGGGGGTGAATGCATCCTCATCGTGCGCTCGGCTTAGCCTTATTTAGTTTAAGGTGGTACAAAAGGCGTGCATGATGGTGGCCAGGAGGGATAAGTTTTTGAAGGCGTGTAAGACAGGTGTGGGCCTTGTGAGGATGGGGCCGCAAATCTTGTCTTATGTTTTGGGCTTGCCCGACGTTTCGAGGATTCTAGCAGGGCTTTGCCTAGGTTATTTCGGAGGTCATGTAGGTGATGGTGGTCCCCAATCCAGAACTTGCGATCTTTGAAGTGGTAGAAGAACCGGGTGTCCTGGAGGCGAGAGAGGCCGATGTCTTGGCCTTTGCCTCCCTGGTAGCTGGGAGACGTATCTTATTGGAAGGGACGGTCTCGGGGCCTCCTGGACTGGGGGTTTGGGTGAGGGACCTGACAGAATCTCTCATGTTGGAAAAGATAAAGTTCACCTTGAGAGGGTCTGTGGAGGAATTTACCCGGAGATGACAGCCGTTCATCGACTTCTTTGAGAACAGTTAGGGTGTCAGCAATGCAGGGGGCGGGGAGGGGGGAGAAGTAAATGGGTCGGGAGGGGAGCTTGAGAGTGGGGGACGCGATGGTGTGGTGTTAGATATTTAGTTAATTTGGTTATTTGCAGCCCTGTTGGTTTATTGTGTTCTGTTTGTGTTTGATGTGGAAATGTATAAACACCTCAATAAAATATTTTTCAAATAAAATGTCGAATGGAGCATAGGCGAAGGTCTGAGCCATTCGGCCCTTCCAGCCAGCTCCACCATTCAAAAAGATATTGGCACATACACTCTCTCTCACGCACAGACAAAGATCGGGCGAAACTGGTTGGCACCCGTAAAAGGATGTAGAACCATAGGTCATCGGTATTGAAGAGATTGAAAAAAAAAGTCAAAGCAACATGTGAGAAAACGTTATCGCACAGCGAGTTGTAGAGGTGTGAAATGCACGGCCTGAACAGTGCGATGGAGGCATGTTCAAAAGGGGAAGGAATAATTATCTGAAACGGAAGAATGTGCAGGGTGACGGCGAGAAGACAGGGGAGTGGCAGCAGTTGAATTGCTGACACGGAGAGCAAGAAAACCCGCCATTGGACGAAGGGCTTCATTTTACCCAGGAACAATACTGTGATCCAATGAGCGAATGAACAGACCGAGAAAGGAAATATGAAGGTCGATAGACAGTGATCCCTGACTGAGACTCTACAACCGGCAACACATATTCATCTTCAACTATCCTCACAGGGTCCATTGTTCTCATGAAAACGTTGATCACATCGTCCTTGAAACTGCAAGATTCCCTAACATGCCACTGTCGTTTGTGTCTGTGTCATAATGAATATACAAACGTTGTCATGTGAGAGAACCTTCAAGAAATGGATGTTTATGCCATGTACCTTTGAGAAATTGGGCAGCTCATATTACTGACGTGATGTGAGCTGAGCTCACTTCTGCTGTTTGGGAGTTTTAGTTTCAGTTTTGAGGAAAAGAGCTTGGGTGCGTCTGTGTAAGCAGTGAGCTGGATCTGCGGTGACCTCTGCCAGGAAATACTATCTCTGACTCATTTGGGTGATTTAAACTCAGAATAGTAATGTCTTTAAACTGATGTGTTTCTGTTTAAAGGTGTTAAGTCTTTTGAAGGTTAGGAGGAACATTTTGAGGGATTATTTAGTCTTGTATTAGTTTCGGGGTTATCTTTGAAGTAAGGGGTCGTAAGTGATCAAATGTTTATTTAAAAAGGTTGAGTTTAATTCATGCACTAAACGTTGTTTTGTGTATAAAAACCCAGGTGTCCATAATTATAATACCACACCTGGAGACCAAGCCGTGTGCTTCAAAAGCAACCATACATTAAAGGGAGATGTTGGTGGAACTCCATGATACAGTTTGGTGTTCTGAAAACGTCGCTCCCGTAACAACATTACCTCAGTGAAGAGCCAACGCTGTCATTAATGTCGATGTGCTTTGATCACCTAAAATAGCTGACCTATGTTTGCGGATTGTATTCACAAAATCCGAGAGATGGAGATAGAGAGATGGTGAGATCAACAGCTGACACATGTGCAGAGAGTGAGAAAAGTGAGAGGCATTGCGAGAGGAAGAACATGTTTCCCTGCTCGTGAATCTATTTTACCTTGGGTCCATTGCTGTGTCTGTAAAATCTCAGATACTTCAAACTGTATTTCAATCCAAGTTTTACCTCGGCGTCTTCTGCTATCGAGGGGAATAAAGCATAAACACACATAAAACATCAACAATATTTATTAAACAAAGTTAACCCATAAATTAACCCATGTATATTTGCAAGAAGTACTGAAGATCCAGTTATATTACATAGAGATGATTTTCTTGTACTGTGGGACTCAATCTTGAGTCTCCCTGGTCTGTCACCACGGAAGTGGTCTCGCTGGCAGTATCTTTCTTCCTTCCTCCTCTAGTCAGTCTTCGGATTGTGAAGCTCACCTCGCCTGTATCGTTTGTGCTGCTGGTGTACCTTCGACATCTATTTTCATCCTCCTCCATCCCGGCCTTTTTCAGAAACTACTGTGCCGTCTCGTCAATGTAGTCCCTGGTGAGGCTCCGAACATCCGGTGGGTTTCTTGATGTTTGCTTAAGAAAACACTGGAACATGCAACCCCCCCCCCCCCCCTCCCGCCGGTATCGTTCTCTGTGGTGTTTACTTGCACATAACCTGTTGCCCTATCAGGAAGTGGGGAAACTCTGGGAGCCCAAGAGTCTGGCTTGATCTGTATACTGACAGTGAGCTGCTGAATTTGAAGAGAGTGCGGTGATCCGTTGAAGCCTGTTGATAGGGCAGATCTAGACATGCCCAAGTAGGCTGTCTGAGTTCTGTATATTCGAACTTGACAAAGTTAGAATTCCCAACAGGCCATTAACTGACATGGACTGTAGTTTATTTTACAGTGTCGATTTTTTAAAATTTAGGATGTCTAATTATAAATGGGCTCAATGCTTGCCCCGATCAGGTCACCACAGTTCCTCCTCTTGATCCAGCGATCGCCAGTGAACCGGATCACAAAAACCTAACCAAACCGAGCGAGCAAGTATCCGGATCTTTGGTTAACAATCTTATTTCTTACCCACAATAGTGGAACAGATTTAATGAATATATTACATGCAACAGTAAAGTTGTCATTCAATAAATATGTTACACCAATTAAGTATATTCAAAACAACACAACACAAACGAGGGGGGATATATACAAGAAAGATATACACGACAAATTATTAAATAAATTGCAACACAAATGAAGGAGTGTCAATAATATACGTAGCACAGACTGTCACAAAGCAGGATGAAGTTTCTGAACTTCAGGGCTACCACATGCTGCTTTTGTGGTCTTCAGTTGGCGCGGCACCCGTAGGCCCGGCTTGCTGGACAGCACGGTAGCATTGTATCGGCCTCCGTAATGGCAGCACGGTAGCATTGTGGATAGCACAATCGCTTCACAGCTCCAGGGTCCCAGGTTCGATTCCGGCTTGGGTCACTGTCTGTGCGGAGTCTGCACATCCTCCCCGTGTGTGCTTGGGTTTCCTCCGGGTGCTCCGGTTTCCTCCCACAGTCCAAAGATGTGCAGGTTAGGTGGATTGGCCATGATAAATTGTCCTTAGTGTCCAAAATTGCCCTTAGTGTTGGGTGGGGTTATTGGGATAGGGTGGAGGTGTTGAACTTGGGTAGGGTGCTCTTTCCAAGAGCCGGTGCAGACTCGATGGGCCGAATGGCTTCCTTGTGCACTGTAAATTCTATGATCTATGATCTATTGCTGCGATCATTCTGGCATGGGGACACCCAGGTAGAACAGACATATGGACTGCACTCTGGGGAGTTAATCGAAGTAGCCTTTGCTATTTACAGTGATATCTAATTCTGTTTTTGCTTTGCTGCATTTCCTGTGGCGGTGGTGTTTGTCACCAGATCAGTTTCATTGAGAAATCTGTGTTTAATTGGGAAGTGTTTTCCGGGTCGGAGTTGAGTACCGCGAAGGAAAAAAACCCACAAATAAATGTAAAAATATGTGAAGACTCAGTTGCAGCCCGAATGGTTAACTTTGTTCTCGTAGCTCACATCCAGACTGCTGTCCATTAGATAATTATGACACAATATCGCGCGAGTGGATGGGAAAAAATGGAATTGTGTCTGAGACGTCCTGATACCGCCGTAGAGGAGGAGCTCTTCGAGGGCGGATTTTGGCTACCAGGGTACACAAGTCCCAGCAACTCTGGTACTGAGCGCCGGGTAAAACATTTCTGGGACTATCTGCACCAGCGGTGTTATGGGGAGTAAGATTTGGCCTCCACAGCCTTCTGCAGCAAAGTTCCACAGACTCACCACCCTCCGGATGAAGAAATTCCTCCTCATTTCTGCTTTAAAGTATTGTCAATTTAGTCTGAGATCGTGTCCCCTGCATCTAGTTTTTACTGCGTGGAAATATTACGTCCACTCTGTCCAGACCTCGCAGTATCCTGTAAGTTTCAATAAGATCCCCCCTCAACATTCTAAACCTTTTAAAATTAATTTTTAAATTTAATTCACTAATTAATTCATTTAATGCCAATTAGAGGAATGCAGTGCTCTGAAAGTGAGATGTGGCAGGTCCGGGATGTTTCCAGCGTCCCGGATGGCTTCAACTGCAGAAAGTGCACCCTACTAGGGCTCCTCTCACACCGCGTGGTCCAGTTGGTGCAGCAGGTGGATGCACACAGGAGCATGCAGGTGGCGGAAAGCGTCATCGATAGCAGTTATATTAATATGGTCACAACCAAGGTGCAGGCAGAGAGATGGCTGACCACCAGAAGAGGCAGGCAGTCAATGCAGGAGTCCACTGTGGTTTCCCCCCTCTCGAACCGGTATACCCCTTTGGATGCGGTGGGGGAATAGCCTATCAGGGCAAAACAGCAGCATCTAGAGCAGTGGCACCACGGCTGGCTCTGATGTACACCAGGGAGGACAGCCCTACCCTCGTACCCTCTGATTCCCCATCACCTCGAACTCCCCAACCCTCTTCCCCTCTGACTCACCACCAGCCGTTACCTCACTGAGTCCCCCTAACCTCTCGCATTCTGACACCCCCCGACCCTCTCGCATTCTGACACCCCGACCCACTTGCTTTCTGACTCCCCCTTCTCTCTCCCCCTCTGACTCTTCTCACCCTCTGTCTCCCCCTACACTTTCCTCTTGCTTCCCCATCCTGTCGTCCTCTCACCCTCCCACCCGCTCTCTTTCGTTCTGGCACTCCTCTACCCCCCACCCTGACTTGCCTATACTCTCCCCTCTGATTACCCCACCCTGTCCCTCTCTGACCCTCTCATCCCCTACCCCTATGAACCCACCCAACCTCCTGCTATGACGCTCCTCTATAATCCCCGCTCTGACTCCCCGACACTAATCCCTCTGATTACCTAACCCTGTCCCTCTCTGACGCTCTTCAGCCGTTTTCCAGCTGACCTCTTCTGCCGTCGAACTCTAACTCCCCCTGAGCCACACTTTTCCCCTCTGACTCCTCGTACCCATTCCTCGTCTGACAAGGCATTTATCTCCATGTACTGGGAGCTGGGCATTGACTCCACACTGGAGACTAATATGGGACAATTAGATAAGAGAGGAGAATTATGCAATGAAAAGTAAATATAGAAAGAAATTGCTGGAAAGAGAAAAAGAATGAAAGATGGAGTGACAGAGGCAATACCCCGCCCCTCCCTCCCCCCGCCTGTCAAGCCCCCGTGTCCCAGATATCCTCCAAGTGCTACCACCCAGTGTAAAACACAAACACTATTCTGGGATTGAAGGCACGGCTTTACCCAGACTCTGCATTATTGATTTCAACCCCACTGCTACGCCCCGGCTCGAATGCTCAATTCGCTGGTACTTTGTTAATTGCGGAATCACCAGTTTGAGTTCAGGAAAGGCCGCAAGTCATTGACGCACAGCAGGATCCCATGTGCAGCAATGTGCCAATATCAGGTGCAACCGAACATATTATAACCCCCCAACCCCGTTCTTTTTTTAATAAATGTTTTTTATTCAGTTTTCATGTTTTATATTGAACAAATTACAAATTGTTCGAGAGAGAAAAAAAAAACACGCAAAAATTAACATATATATTTACAGGTGAGCATCTTCGTAGTAATAACTGTGGCCTCCCCATCTTTGCCGGCATACATATTTTACATTCCCCAAGATGTTTATTGGCATTTATTGAGTTTGGTTTTGGGCCTTAGCTAGCCATCAAACCCCCGTAACGAGCCCGTAGCCCCCCCCCCCCCCCCCCCCTCCCCGCCGGCTACCTTCCCCCGACTATTCTTCCTCTTGTACGTTGGCCACAAACAGGTCCCGGAACAATTGCATGAATGGCTCCCACGTTCTATGGAAGCCGTCGTCCGACCCTCGGATGGCGAATTTGATTTTCTCCATTTGGACAGAATCCGAGAGGTCGGACAGCCAGTCTGCAGCTCTGGGCGGTGCTGTTGACCGCCAGCCAAACAGGATTCTACGGCGGGCGATCAGGAAGGCAAAGGCAAGGGCGTCCACCCTCCTCCCCAGGAATAGATCTGGCTGGTCTGAAACCCCGAAGACCGCCACTATCGGCAATGGCTCCACCCTCACCCCCACCACTTTGGACATTGCCTCGAAAAAGGCTGTCCAGTACTCCACAAGTCTGGGGCAAGACCAGAACATGTGGGCGTGGTTGGCCGGGCCTCTTTGGCACCGCTCACATCTGTCCTCCACCTCCGGGAAGAACCTACTCATACGGTTTCTCGTTAAGTGGAACCTATGTACCACTTTTAGTTGCGTCAGGCTGAGCCTTGCGCAAATGGAGGTGGAGTTGACCCTATGCAGTGCTTCGCTCCAGAGTCCCCACCCTATCTCCATCCCCAGGTCGTCCTCCCATTTCCTTCTTGTTGCGTCCAGTACGGTGTCGTTCCTATCTACCAGTCGGCCATACATGTCACTACAGTTCCCTTTCTCTAGGATACTTGCGTCCAGTAGGTCTTCCAGTAGTGTCTGTCGTGGCGGTTCTGGGTACGTCCTTGTCTCCTTTTGTAGGAAGTTTTTGAGCTGCAGGTACCGTAGCTCGTTCCCCCCAGCTAGCTGAAATTTCTCTGTCAGTTCGTCCAGTGTTGCGATCCTGTCGTCCGTGTATAGGTCCCTGACTGTCAGTGTACCCCCCCCCCCGTCCTGTCTCCACCTTTTGAAGGTGGCGTCAGTCAGTGCTGGTTTGAACCTATGGTTGTTGCAGATGGGAGCCTTGTCCGACATTTTGTTCAGGCCAAATTGCTGCCGCAGTTGGTTCCAGGATTGGAGGGTGGCTGTCACCACTGGGCTGCTGGAGTGTTTTTTGGGTGGGGATGGGAGTGCTGCCGTGCGAGGGCCCGGAGGGAGGTCCCCATGCAGGAGGCCTCCTCCGCACGCACCCACTCGGCTTCTGGCTCCTGGATCCATCCCCTTACTCGCTCGGCTGTTGCCGCCCAGTAGTAGAATTGTAGATTCGGGAGGGCTAGCCCCCCCCTGGATTTTGTTTTCTGTAGGACCTTCTTTGGGATCCTAGCATTTTTACCCCCCCCCCCCCAAAAAGAACGCCATGATAAGTTTGTCCAGCGCTATGAAGAAGGCCTTGGGGATGTAGATCGGAATGGATCTAAACAGGAAGAGGAACCTGGGCAATACGTTCATTTTGATCGTCTGGACTCTTCCTGCGAGGGAGAGTGGGAGTGTGTTCCATCTTTGCAGGTCCTTTTTTACTTCCTCCGCCAGGCTGGTGAGGTTCCATTTGTGGATCCCTTTCCAGTCATGGGCTATTTGGATCCCCAGGTAGCGGAATTTATGTCGGGCTTGTTTGAACGGCAGCCCCTTTAGTGCTGCCCCCCCCCCCTTGCTGGTGTACTGGGAAGATCTCGCTTTTGCTCATGTTGAGTTTGTAGCCCGAGAAGGCTCCAAACTCTTTCAGGAGCGTGATGATTCCGTCCATGCTGCTTTGTGGGTCCAAGATGTAGAGGAGCAGATCGTCTGCATAGAGTGAGACTCTGTGCTCTCTGCCTCCCCTTCGGATCCCCCTCCAATTTTTTGCTGCCCTGAGCGCAATTGCTAGCGGTTCGATCGCTAGTGCGAACAGCAGTGGGGACAGTGGGCATCCTTGTCTGGTGCCCCTGTGCAGCTGGAAGTATTGGGAGTTGGTATTGTTGGTCCGTACACTCGCCATGGGGGCGTTGTATAGGAGTTTTACCCACGCGGTGAACCCTGTTCCAAACCCAAACCGCTCCAGTACCTCTATGAGGTATTTCCATTCGACTCTGTCGAAGGCCTTTTCTGCGTCCAGGGAGACGATCACCTCTTGTGTTCTCTCCCCGGAGGGGGTCATTATCACGTTCAGCAGGCGCCTGATGTTCGAGGTGAGCTGTCTACCTTTGACGAAGCCCGTCTGGTCCTCTGTGACCACCTCAGGTACACAGTCTTCTAGCCTTTTGGCTAGGATTTTGGCCAGTATTTTGGCGTCTGCGTTCAGCAGAGATATGGGTCTGTATGACCCACATTCCGTTGGGTCTTTGTCTTTCTTAGGTATCAGCGAGATTGAGGCCTGTGCTAACGTGGGTGGCAATGTGCCCCTAGCTAGCGAGTCTGTGAACATCTCCCGCAGGTGCGGGGCCAGCGCTGTCGCAAATATTTTGTAGAGGTCCGCCGGGAATCCGTCCGGTCCCGGCGCCTTCCCCGTCTGCATGGAGCTGATACTGTCCATGGTCTCTCCCACTGCTAGTGGTGCTTCCAGGTCCCGTTTCCTTCCCTCTCCCACGACTGGTATGACCAGTCCATCAAGGAACCGGTTCATCCCAGCCTTCCCGTTGGGGGCTCTGAGGTGTACAGCTCTTGGTAGAAGGCCTTGAATGTTTTGTTAATCCTCTCTGGTTCTGTTTCCAACATGCCTCTGGTACCCCTGATTTGCTCAATTTCTCTGGTGGCTGCCTGCTTTCTCAGCTGGTGTGCCAACAGGCGGCTGGCTTTGTCTCCGTGTTCGTAGAGGGTCCCGCGGGCCTGGCGGAGTTGGTGCACTGCTTTCCTGGTGGAGAGCAGGTCAAAGTTCCTTTGTAGTTCTTTTCTCTCCGCCAGGAGCTCTACGGTCGGGGCCTCGGAGTATTTACGGTCTACCTCCAGTATGGTGTCGACCAGCTTCTGCCAAGCCACCCATTCCTCCCTATCTCTTTGCGCTTTGAAGGCAATGATTTCCCCTCTTATTACGGCCTTAAGCGCTTCCCAGAACGTGGAGGATGATACCTCCCCGTTTTGGTTGTTCTCCGTGTACTCCGCTATGGCCCGCGCTATCCTTTCGCTGAAGGCCTTGTCAGCTAGTAAGGCACCGTCCAACCTCCATGTGGGGCGCTGGGCCCTTCCCGTCTCCAGCCGCACGTCCATGTAGTGTGGGGCGTGGTCTGATATCACAATTGCGGAGTATTCCACCTTGTCTATCCCTGGAAGCACCGTTTGCCCCACCACAAAGAAGTCAATTCTGGAGAACACGTTATGTACTGGGGAGAAGAAGGAGAATTCTTTCTCCCCCGGGTGGGCGAACCTCCAGGGGTCCACAGCTCCCATCTGCTCCATAAAGTGACCGAGTTCCCTTGCCATGTTTGAGGTTTTCCCCGTTTTGGGGTTTGATCTGTCGGTCTTTGGGTTCTGTACACAATTGAAGTCCCCCCCCCCCCCATGATTAGTCGATGCGTCGCTATGTCCGGGATTTCTGCCATACTCTTTTGGATGAAGCTCGTGTCGTCCCAGTTGGGCGCGTACACGTTGACTAGGACTACCGGCGCCCCATCCAGGGCCCCGCTGACCATGACATATCGCCCCCCTGGGTCTGTAACCGTCTTTGTCGCCCTAAACATTGTCCTCTTGCCGATCAGTATCGCCACCCCCCTGGCCCTTGTCCCATAGCAGGAATGGTAGGTTTGTCCCACCCAGCCCTTTCTTACCCGCAGTTGGTCCTGCTCCCTCAGATGCGTCTCTTGGAGGAAGACTATGTCGGCCCTCATATTTCTGAGGTGGGTGAGGACTCTGGATCTCTTCACTGGGCCGTTAAGTCCCCTTACGTTCCAGGTGATTATCCTGGTAGGGGGCTTCTGCCCCCTCGTTCCTGTGGGATTAACCATGTTTGTCTGGTGGACGAGCCCCTGCCCTCCGGGGTTTCCCTTTGTTAGGGGGCCGTCCAGGATGGCCGCTACCACTGCTCTCCGCATGCGTTCGGGTCTCTGCGCTCCGGGGTTTCCCCTTGTCTTGGGGGCACCCGCCATGGCCGTCCACTGTGTGTCCGCCACGCGGGTAGTCCCCTGCACTCTGGGGGGCCCCTTTGCCCACAGACCGTACTGGGTGGGTGCTTGCAGCGGTTCCTTGTTCCGAGCCCTTGGTTGTGGTACTTTGTAGCCCTGTTCCTTTTCTGGCCTCGTTTGTCCCTTTGACCCTACCTTTCCCCTCCCTGTGTGCCCCCCCCCCTGGTCTCTCGCTCTACCCTCCTCCCCTGTATACCCCTCCTTTGCTCCTCTATACCCTATTCCTGTCCCCATTTGCTCTCCCGACTTTGTTGGGTGATCTCCCCCCTCCCCTGCCTGGCGCCTTCCCCCCTGTTGGGGGTGCGCAGCGGCCCTGCTTTGTTGCGGGCCCCCGGCGCTAGCTTTCCTGCTATTACGGTGGATCCCCTCTCGGAGGTTGTTGTCTCGCTTCTCCTCTACCTGGCCTCTACGGTTTTCTGCCTGCTCTTCCCCCATCCTACCCATTGGCGTGTCGTTGCTCCTTGCCAGGGGCCTCTCGTCCCTACCCCCCCTGCTGTTCTTCCAGCCCGTGCTCCTCAACGAATCTATTCGCCTCAGCAGGGGCTGTAAAGAAATATTCCTTGTTTTGGTATGTGACCCAGAGCTTCGCTGGGTACAGCATACCAAAACGCACTTTGTTCCTGTAGAGAGCCGCTTTCGCTCTGTTAAACTCAGCCCGTTTCTTAGATATATCCACTCCAAGGTCTTCATATATTCGGATGGTGTGCCCGTCCCATTTGCTGGCTCTATTTTCCTTGGCCCAGCGCAGGATTGCCTCCCTATCCCGGTACCGGTGCTGTCTGGCTATGACTGCTCTCGGTTGATCCCCTTCCTTGGGCTTCGGGCGCAGCGACCGATGTGCTCTGTCCAGATCCGTTGGGGTGGGGAAAGCTTTCCTGCCCACTAAGTTGCCCAGCATTGCAGCCACGTATTTTGTGGGGTTTCTACCCTCGGTCCCCTCTGGCAGGCCCACTATCCTAACATTTTGCCTTCTCGAGCTGTTTTCTTGGTCGTCTACCCTGCCCTTCAGGCTCCCCTGCATTGCGCCCAGACTCGCCACTTCCCTTTCTAGGGCCGTGACCCGGTCGCTCATGTCTGTCGCTGCTTTCTCTAGCTCCTTAATGGTTGCCTCATGGGCTTCCAGTTTCCCCCCTTGAGCTTCCAGTTTCTTCCCTTGAGCTTCCACTTTCTCCTCCAATCTGGTCAGAGACTGCTGCACCCCTGACATGGCCCTGGCCACTGCTGCCTGTGCTGCGGCCTCTGCGTCTGCTTTCAACTCTGCCTTGATTGCCTGCAGCTGCTCCCTCACCACCTCAGTAAAGGCTTCCGACCAATTCACGCCCCTTCTAACCCCAGGGGAGAGGGCACCTGTCTGTCCGGCTCTTTTTGATGCGGCGGTACATCCGTCCCGCTGCTTCGTGTGCTAATCCGCTCGCGTGAACTGGCTTGCCTTTGTCCCTCCTGCTTTTGGTGCCCCCTTTCCCTTGGCTCCCTTCTGGCGTTTTTTCTCCCCCTTCTCTTTCATCTTTTCTTCTCGCCTTGTTTTTCTGTTCCCCCTTTTTCGATGCCCGATTTTTATTTTATTTATTTGTTTATTAATTATTTTCTCCCACCTCCTTTTATGCAACTCCCCTCAGGTGGGCTTGCTTTGATGGGAGTGGGTGTAGAGAATGAGAAAATAATATATATATCCCTCCCCCTTTCTCTTTAACAGTGTTCTTTTTTTAAAATAAAAGTCCTTTTTTTTTCCCTCCCCCCCTCACTTTTCCCCTACCTCTCTCACGCAGGAGAGAGAGAGAGAGTGAGAGGAGTCTGTCCAGTCCTTTGTTCTTGCCACGTGGTGGCTGCTGCCGGTTTTTTTTTGGGGGGGTGTATGCGGAGACTCCGCTCCGGGCCTGCTGGGGGGGGGGGTAGAGACTCCGCTCCGGGCCTGCTGGTGGGGGGGAAGAGACTCCGCTCCGGGCCTGCTGGGGGGGGGGGGAAGAGACTCCGCTCCGGGCCTGCTGGGGGGGGGGGGGGAGAGACTCCGCTCCGGGCCTGCTGGTGGGGGGGAAGAGACTCCGCTCCGGGCCTGCTGGGGGGGGGGGGGGGGAAGAGACTGCGCTCCGGGCCTGCTGGGGGGGGGAGACTCCGCTCCGGGCATGCTGGGGGGGGGGGGGGAGGCTCCGCTCCGGGCCTGCTGGGGGGGGGGAGACTCCGCTCCGGGCCTGTTTGGGGGGTATGGACGCCGCTCCGCTCCGGCCCTTTGGGGGGGGGGGTATGGACGCCGCTCCGTTCCGCTCCTTGGGGTGGGGGGGTATGGACGCCGCTCCGCTCCGGCCCTTTGGGGGGGGGGGGTATGGACGCCGCTCCGTTCCGCTCCTTGTGGGGGGGGTATGGACGCCGCTCCGCTCCGGCCCTTTGGGGGGGTTATGGACGCCGCTCCGTTCCGCTCCTTGGGGGGGGGGTATGGACGACGCTCCGCTCCGGTCCTTGGGGGGGGGGTTATGGACGCCGCTCCGCTCCGGCCCTTTGGGGGGGGGGGGTATGGACGCTGCTCCGTTCCGCTCCTTGAGGGGGGGGTGGTATGGACGCCGCTCCGCTCCGGCCCTTTGGGGGGGGGGGTCTGGACGCCGCTCCGTTCCGCTCGGGGGGGGGGGTATGGACGCCGCTCCGCTCCGGTCCTTGGGGGGGGGGGTTATGGACGCCGCTCCGCTCCGGTCCTTGGGGAGGGGGGTATGGACGCCGCTCCGCTCCGCTCCTTGGGGGGGGGGGGTATGGACGCCGCTCCGCTCCGCTCCTTGGGGGGGTATGGACGCCGCTCCGTTCCGCTCCTTTGGGGGGGGGGGGTATGGACGCCGCTCCGCTCCGCTCCGGCCCTTTGGGGGGGGGGGGGGTATGGACGCTGCTCCGTTCCGCTCCTTGGGGGGGTGGTATGGACGCCGCTCCGCTCCGGCACTTTGGGGGGGGGGTATGGACGCCGCTCGGTTCCGCTCGGGGGTGGGTATGGACGCCGCTCCGCTCCGGTCCTGGGGGGGGGGGGGGTTATGGACGCCGCTCCGCTCCGGTCCTTGGGGAGGGGGGGTATGGACGCCGCTCCGCTGCGCTCCTTGGGGGGCGGAATGGACGCCGCTCCGCTCCGCTCCTTGGGGGGGTATGGACGCCGCTCCGCTCCTTGGGGGGGGGGTGGGGTATGGACGCCGCTCCGCTCCGCTCCTTGGGGGGGGGGGGGTATGGACGCCGCTCCGCTCCGGTCCTTGGGGGGGGGGGGTTATGGACGCCGCTCCGCTCCGGTTCTTGGGGAGGGGGGGTATGGACGCCGCTCCGCTCCGCTTCTTGGGGGGCGGAATGGACGCCGCTCCGCTCCGCTCCTTGGGGGGGGGGGGTATGGACGCCGCTCCACTCCGCTCCTTGGGGGGGGGGGGTATGGACGCCGCTCCGCTCCTTGGGGGGGTGGGGGTATGGACGCCGCTCCGTTCCGCTCCTTGGGGGGGGGGGGGTATGGACGCCGCTCCGCTCCGCTCCCTGGGGGGGGGGGGGTATGGACGCCGCTCCGTTCCGCTCCTTGGGGGGGGGGGATGTAGACGCCGCTCCGCTCTGCCGCCGCCCGGGACTCTCCTGCCGCTGCTCCTGCTGCTGCCGCCGCCGCCGCCGCCTGGGCCCCTCCCGCCGCTGCTGCCGCCGCCGCCGCTTGGGCCTCTCCCGCTGCCGCTGCCGCCGCCGCCGCCGCCGAGTATCCCTCGGTGACCGGTTTGTTTTGGGGGGGGGGGGGTGTGCGCGTCCTTTCCCTTCCCTTCCCTGTTCTCCACCGCTACGGGAGCCCCTCACCTTGCGACCGCTCCGCTTGCTGACCGGAAGGAATCCCTCCCAACCCCGTTCTTGGTGTAAAACCCATCCCACCCCTGAAAGCCATGGGTTTTCCCAGTTTGAGGACCCATCCCTTTTGTGTCCAGAAAGAGCTATACTTTCCTCTGTAACCTGGGGAAAAACTTTGTCCATTTCTTTGGGAGACTTTTTAAAAATCACCCTTCGTTGCATTTATTTCATCATAATGAATTGAAGGGTGTGCTGTGGCCACGTTTTATAGTCATCAATGATATACATTCAGTCGTCAGAAATATCCAGAATGGGATTGTTTAGCTCACTGGGCTAAATCGCCGGCTTTTAAAGCACACCAGGCAGGCCAGCAGCACGGTTCGATTCCCTTATTAGCCTCCCCGAACAGGCGCCGGAATGTGACGACTAGGGGCTTTTCACAATAGCTTCATTGGAGCCTACTCGTGAAAATAAACGATTTTCATTTTTTAATTTAAAGTCAATTTATTCGTGTTTACAGTGACAATGTACAGCAAGATCCCACAAACACCCCGCGAGCGAGACGGTCACAAGGGAGAACAGCATGGTCCCACAACCAGCCCCACGAGAGAAACGGTCACGCGGGACAACAGCATGGTCCCAAACCAGCTCCACGTGGGAGCCGGTCACACAGGAGGGCAGCATGATGCCACAACCAGCCCCACGGATGATACGGTCAAACGGGAGAACAGCTTGATCCCACAACCAGCCCCACGGGACAGACGGTCACACGGGAGAACAGCATGGTCCCAAACCAGCCCCACGGGGGAGACAATCACACGGGTGAACAGCATGGTCCCAACCCAGCCCCACGGGAGAGACGGTCACACGGGAGAACAGCACGGTACCAAACCAGCCCCACGGGGGAGACAATCACACGGGAGAACAGCATGGTCCCAACCCATCCCCACGAGGGAGCCGGTCACACGGGTGAACAACATGATGCCACAACTAGCCCAGCGAGGGAGACGGTCACACGGGAGAACAGCATAGTTCCAAACCAGCCCCACGGGGGAGACAGTCACACGGGAAAACAGCATGGTCCCAACCCATCCCCACGGGGGAGACAGTCACACGGTAGAACAGCATGGTCCCAGACCAGTCCCACGGGAGAGAAGGTCACACGGGAGAACAGGATGGTCCCAACCCATCCCCACGGGGGAGACAGTCACACGGTAGAACAGCATGGTCCCAGACCAGTCCCACGGGAGAGAAGGTCACACGGGAGAACAGGATGGTCCCAAACCAGCCCCACGGGGAGACAATCACACGGGTGAACAGCATAGTTCCAAACCAGCCCCACGGGGGAGACAGTCACACGGGAGAACAGCATAGTTCCATACCAGCCCCACGGGGGAGACAGTCACACGGGAAAACAGCATGGCCCCAGACCAACCCCACGAGGGAGTCGGTCACACGGGAGAACAGCATGGTCCCAGAGCAGACCCACGGGAGAGAAGGTCACACGGGAGTACAGCATGGTCCCAAACCAGCCCCACGAGGGAGACAGTCACAAGGGAGAACAGCATGGTCCCAGAGCAGACCCACGGGAGAGAAGGTCACACGGGAGTACAGCATGGTCCCAAACCAGCCCCACGAGGGAGACAGTCACAAGGGAGAACAGCATGATCCCACAACCAGCCCCGCGAGGGAGACGGTCACACGGGAGAACATCCCAGAACATTTGCGCCTCGCGTAATAAACAACCACCGCTTATTTCACGTCAATATTTCCCTCACAATTGCACAGTAAGATCCCACCCCAACACAGTGCAATGTGGAATCAGCCAGATTTGAACACAGATGTTTTAAAAGGGCAGCACGGTAGCATTGTGGATAGCACAATCGCTTCACAGCTCCAGGGTCCCAGGTTCGATTCCGGCTTGCGTCTCTGTCTGTGAGGAGTCTGCACATCCTACCCGTGTGTGCGTGGGTTTCCTCCGGGTGCTCTGGTTTCCTCCCACAGTCCAAAGATGTGCAGGTTAGGTGGATTGGCCATGATAAATTGCCCTTAGTGTCCAAAATTGCCGTTAGTGTTGGGTGGGGTTGCTGGGTTATTTGGATAGGGTGTAGGGTACTCTTTCTGGGAGCCGGTGCAGGCTCGATGGGCCGAATGGCCTCCTTCTGCACTGTAAATTCTATATCTATGTGAAACCGAATATTGATTAAATCTTTTTTTAAAAACAATGAAACAGATTCAACCTGATTTATGCAGACCCATGGACAGATAATATTTCCAGACCACACCCCTTCAGATGTGCATTCTGGATTCCACCCACCCACCCTCTGGGTGAAACTTATTCCCACACATCCCCTTTCATCTGAAAATGATGTCCCCTTGTTATTGACCCTACAGCTGAGGGGAATGGTTGTTTTCTATCCATACTGTCCATGTTCCTCGTGAATTTATTCACCTACCCTATAAATCTTTTCTTTTCCAAGGAAAACAACTGGAGATAAATAGACAACTTAGATAAATTGAACGTACAGTTCAGAAAGTGGCTATTCGGCCCATCAAGTCTGCAGCGACACACTTGAGCCCTCACTTCCACGCAATCCAATAACACCTTTTGTGTTCACTGAGGTAAATTAATCATGGACAGTCCACCTCACCTGCATATCTTTGGACTGTGGGAGGAAACCGGAGCACATCCACGCAGACACGGGAAGAACGTGCAGACTCCGCACAGACAGTGACTCAGCGAGGAATCGACCATGAGACCAAGGCGCTGTAAAGCCACAATGCTATCCACTTTTGCCACCGTGCTGCCCCGGTGCCAGAGCTTAAACCCCCTCCAATCAATGGAATGATACCAGGAGCAATGAACACAATTCTGCGCAGCAAGGTCCCATAAGGAGTAGAAGAGAACTCCCTCTTCCCCTTCAAACACAAGTTTATTTGAAATACCCCTCCGGATACCCTCAAACCCTGTTCAGAGCACCCTCCCTCCATTTCGCTAACTCTCTACATGCCCCATATCCAAGCCACCTGTTTTCGTTCAATCTTTTGTGTTTAAAGTGTGCTCATAGTTGTAATGTAAGTAACAGGAACCCAGACCAGACAGTCATATCTCTCACACATACAGCTACTCACGGCCGGGTGGACAATGTGATTTACACATTGAAACCAGGAGCAGCAGCAGGACATTTGTTCCTTCGAACCTGATCTGCCATTCATTATCGTGGCTGACCATTCAACTCAGTAACCTGTTCCCGCCGCCGCCATAATCTTTGCTCCCTTTGGCCCCCAAGAGATGTATCTCACTCCTTCTTGAAAATCAGTCAACATTTGCCAGCACCATTATCCCGGGTAGATCTTCATAAAGACAAAATATGGGCTGCCGGGAGAGAGATACATCCACAGCTAACACGTCAATAAACTCGATTGAAAATGCTTCCTGCACATTTCACTGGATCCTTCAATTTATCGCAGGGTGGGGGTGGGGGAGGCGAACTGCCAGCAGCATTATCCAGGAATAAACTTCACCTTAAGAAACTTTCAATTCAGCTCCCTTGCCCCCCATCTCCACAGGTGGATGAAAAATTAAAATAATATCTCCCTCTCTCCCCCTTTCGCATTCTATCTCTCTCTTAGCCATTCACGTTCCCTCTCTCTCTCTCTCGTTGTTTTACATTTTCTTTCTACTCTCTCCTTTTCTCTCTCTCTCTCCACCTTTCCTATTCGTCACTTCCCTTTCCCGTTCTCTCTCTCCTTTCCCATTCTAGCTCCTCCTTAACTACTCTCTCTCTCCTCCTTTCCCTTTCTCTCTCTCCTCCTTTCCATTTCTCTCTCCTCCTTTACTACTCTCTCGCTCCTCCTTTTCCATTCTCTCTCCTCCTTTACTATTCTCTCTCTCTCCTCCTTTCCCTTTCTCTCTCTCACTTCTTATCCTATTCTTACCCTCCCACTTTCTCTCTCTCTCTCCCCTTTCGCGTGAATATCTCTCGTTCTTCCTTTCACATTCTGTTTGCTAACTCATAATCAAAGCATAAACTAAATAGAACAGGGAAATCCTCAATAACATGAGTTAAAGAAGTTGCTGGTCACTTGTTTTTACCATTGAATTCATCCCCTATACGACAGGCAGTTAAAGAGTTGAGGAAACAAGAAATTGCTCCTGGTGACCCACCTGATGAGGCCTTGAATTCGTACCTAGACAGATAGGCTGTATTAAACACCAGGGAACAAAGAACAGGCCCCACTACCATTACCTCCCGTTTAACCGAACAATAGACTTCGTCCACTACTGACCCTTAGCGACCCCTCCATACCCGGAGACAAACACAGCTATTGAAATGAGCCAAAGATAAATGAGACCTACTACTTCCACACACCCTTCCATCTCATTCATAAATCATCCGAATCTCACCTCCCGACTGGAAAAGAAAACCCACCACCCTGGCATTGAAAAATCAAGCCGTTACCCAGGCCCAAGGCCGGGACCAACTCAAACCCGGAAACCCGCACCAAAACCCCAACTTTCCACATAAATGCTTTACAGCTAATGATCTAGATCATTTTAAATTATCTGTGGCCATTATGCTGCCAGTTCCGGGAAGGCTGCATGGCATTGGTGCACAGCGACGTGATCCTATCCGGGTGCGGTGGTGGGAGATACACATTCCTTCCCCTGCCTGGTGTCATACTAGTTCACAGTTCCCTACCTTGATCTCCCCCTCTCTCCCAGGAACACCCACTCCTGAACAGAATGTCTGGAGACATCTCACTTGCCTCCAGAAATAGATAAAATGCCCAAACTAGACTTCGAAACCAGCTGTCCATTCTGTTAGCAGACTTTTTAACGTCGCCCTCCTTGCACATATTCCTAATTTGTAACCATATCAGTTAAACTCAGAAGGGTGTGACGGAGGCGCCCCACACCATTGCGACTGGATATGGGCACTGGCGTAGTACTGAACACAGGTAGATATTGTGCATCTATCCACCCACCACCCATCTGACACACCCACCAAACTCCACCTCTATTCCTGTTTCCCCCTCTCTCCCCTTTCTCACCGCTCTCTCTTGGCCAATTTCTCTTTTTTAGGGAGAAAGATGGTGAAAAAGACAGAGACTGAGAATGTTATAAGCAGAAACTCAGTAAAAGTCACTTCAAACGGTCCCTGGGCTTTTACATGGAACCGTGCATAAGTGACAGTAAAACACGAGCAATATACAATTGGCAAAGTGTCTAAACTAAATTGAATGGAAGTCGCTCTTTGAAACTGACATTGGGATGGGGGTGGTGGGGGAAAGCTTGAGACTTTAGAGAAACCAGTGAGCTGAGTTACACACCGAACCCCCCACCCTAATTGCTTCCCCTTTCCATACCATTGGCCTGTTCTGTTAATCACCCAGTTTTCAGCGCAGGAGATATTCTGGAATTATAGCCAATCCTTTACACATTAATTTAGAAATTAATTTCCAGTACCTCAGGAATATTATGAAAGTCTATACGTTCATGTTCACATGATGCAGTGCACAGCAGGGTCCCGCAAACAACCTCATTGAATCATATAATTCATAGAATTTAGAGCGCAGAAGGAGGCCATTCGGCCCATTGAGTCTGCAATGGCACTTGGAAAGAGCACCCCATCCAAGCCCACACTTCCACCCTATGCCTGTAACCCAGCAACCCCATCCAACACTATGGTCAATTTTGGGCAACAAGGACAATTTATCAAGGCCAATCCACCTAGCCTGCACATCTTTGGACTGTGGGAGGAAACCGGAGCACCCAGAGAAAGCCTACACACACACGCGGAGAAGGTGCAGACTCCGCACAGACAGTGACCCGAGCCGGGAATTGAACCTAGTCTTGTGAAGCAATTGGGCTAATCACTATGCTACCGTGCTGCCATGAGCGATATGGCCACAAAACAAGGCAGATCCTGTGTCTCATTTAACAAACTCTCAACACCCACTCCAACACGCACACATTCTGCCATACTCTGCTTCCTCCACCTTCCCAATTCCTATAACGACAAATCACACTTGTGTCTTTCTTCATTTCAAATTCTTCCCCACCGCCTTTGATCTGTTTATTTCTTTCTGGCGGAGGAGGGGTGGGGGTGGGAGGGTCATTCTCTTGGGAGACATTTTCAAATCGACTGTCTCAGGTTTGTGCTTTGGTCAAAGTCGCACTTTCTAAAAAGATGTAACAGGGCAGTGACTGCACTCATTACCCGCACCCCCTGACCCTTTGCCCAGATATGTTCTACTTGGCTTTATCTTCCCACGTTTCCCCAGATCCTCGTCTTTCTCTCCCCCCATCTCTTTTTTACCATCTATCTCTCTCCATCCACCCTCTCTCTCTATGCCTCTCTCCCTTCCTTTCTCTTCTCTTTCCATTCCCACAAATGCACGGTGTGTCCTCTCCCTCTGTCTCGCATCCCAGTAGAGGTGAAAGAGGATCAAAGAGACACAGACATGAATCCAACAAATGCAATCGCAGCAATCTGAATTCAAATATTCGCCTGTCACTTTATTTCACCCTGACATTTAAGTCTAGGTGTGAAGCACGGGCTTTATTCCTGCATTATTGCCGTTTTAAGTCAATTGACTTCAAATCCCGGCCATCAACATTTCTTCACAGTCGATTGACTCAGTT
The DNA here is from genome assembly GCF_902713615.1 of Scyliorhinus canicula. Lineage (NCBI taxonomy): Eukaryota > Metazoa > Chordata > Chondrichthyes > Carcharhiniformes > Scyliorhinidae > Scyliorhinus > Scyliorhinus canicula. The sequence continues at coordinate 957,724 of NW_024055732.1, forward strand.
TTAAAGTGACGCCACTGTTTTTGATTTGGGGCATTCTGCAGGCAGATTTTGGAGATCCATCAATGGTTACGCTTCTAAAATTGAGTCCAGAGTTTCTGATAGTGGCATTGTCTCTCTCTCTCTATATATATATATATAGATATATCAATATATCTGTATCTCTCTCTCTCTCCCAATTTCTCCCTCCCTCTTTACATTCTCCACGCCAGCTCCTTTCCCAATATCCCCTTCTCCTTTCTCTTTCCCCTTTCCCGTTCTCTATCTTCACCTTTCCCATTCTCCCTCTACCCCTTTCCCATTCTCTCCCTGCTCCTTTCACATTTTCTGTCTCCACTCTCCAATTCTCTCTACTAATTTCCCATTCTCTCTCCTCCTGTCCCATCCTCCGTCTCTACTCCTTTTCCTTACGCCCTCCTACTTTCCCAATCTCTCTTGCCCCTCTCGCATTCTCTAATTTCCCATTTCTCTCATCCCTTTCCATTCTCTCTCTCCCACCTCTAATCCAATTCTCTTTCTCACCCTTTCTCTGTCGTTTCCCATTCCTCCGTCACATTGGTCTCTCACTCTGATAACTCATAATAAAATAGATAGATAAGTGAGCACATAAATTATCAATCAAATGATGTTAAGTGGCTGCTAGTGAGTTTATTTAACAATTGAATTCATCCCGTGAGCCACACACTGTTCTAGAGTTGATCAAACACAAATGTCTTACTGAGGACACATGCGATGAAGTCGCCAGAGAGGCTGCATTAAACACCAGGGGACAAAGATCAGACCCCGCTACCCTGAACTTCCCAGTTAAACAGAACAGTGCTCGTCTTCCACAACGCAGCCTCCAATCAACCCTCTTCACCCTGACACACACATGTCTTGAAGGGAACCAGAGGGATATGGGACCCAATCCGTCCAGACACGCTCTCACTCCCTTCCTAAGTTATGCAAAACGCACCGCCCGGATCGAAAAAAACAAACACGACTTGCATCGATAATGAATTCTGGTGTTTATTTTGAAGCGGCCGAACAGTGAAACTCAGGCCCTCTATTCAATAGATTAGTTGAAAGCCGCACTGCCTTTCTCGAAGGAATCTTCAGAGACTAGGCGACGGCACCTATCGATGATTCAGACGTTGAACGTCCCACTGATTGAAGATTCCGCTCTCTCCTTTCTTTATGATGCTGACGGTGATGGGTTCCCGGAAATCGGCAGGTATTTTCTCTCCGTCTCAGATATTCATCAACCACTGATGCATATTCTGGGTGATCTCACCGCCTCCAAGCATGAAAATCCCCTCTGCGATCCCTCCCACTTCTGCTGCTGTTCTATTCCTCATGTCTTAAATGGCGGCTTTAACTGCGTCCACCCTTGGTGAGAGTCAGAACTCACAGTTGATGGTGAATTCCTAGATCACGTCATGTGTGGTTTTTTTCACAGTTTTGAGGTTCTTTAAATTCTTCTCTCCATCGAAAGGTGATGTTTTCTCTCTCTTAAGAGGGGTCTGTTCTTAGACTGCACCAG